>NW_015506811.1:104940-112919 GCF_001515645.1 Sinocyclocheilus grahami
TGAGTACTAAACTAAGTTCTCATTCACACACAAGTTTACGTTAAAAACACATGAGTTACAAAAAACAGTCGGTTATGCCTGTGAAGGTAAACAGCTGGGAAATAAATCGCATGTTTATTTTAGATCTGTGTGGCAGCAGCAATATACAGTAAATAAATCAATAAATCCACTGCTGTCTTGTCTCCTCTGAGGCTGGGACTCTAAACGGTGTACTGTGCTAGTCTGTGCAGCCAAAGACAGAATACTTAGCATGTTTTGCTCAAAATTTCGCCATGGCATTAGAGCTGGTACACTGTTGTCGCTTGCGAAATCAAAATGACGGCGCCGTGGGTGTAAACTTACAGATTAAGGGGTGGTAATATTATAATGAGATCCCTTTGCCACGTCACCAAGGGAGCGAAATCAGATGCGCTCGTTTTCTCAGAAGCTTGCAGAAAAAGGCTTCCCAAAACAAAGTTACTGGGTTAATCTTTTTCACGTTTCCTTGGTTGGTAGATGCACCGGGGACCTGATTATAGTACTTAAAACCTGGAAAAGTCAGATTTTCATGATATGTCACCTTTAAATGCTATTTCATCTAAACAAGTATGATTATATCATCCTCATTTCAGTGTTCTGCATATAATAGTTTTCAGTTACTTGCCAAACAGTTCACCCACAATCCTTGAGGAATTAACTCATTGACTGCTGTTTATTTAACGATCCAGTTAACAGTGTTCCCGCCCTCTTTTAGGAGATTGCCAGCAGTCCTATCCTCTGCATGGTGATCATCAGAGCTCCAGGGTCATGCAGTGACTGGTTAGTTGCTGGTACACAGTCAGGTTCACTCTTCATCATGGATACTGTAAACGCAGAGGTTCTGCACTGTCTGAAGAGTGTGAAGGATTCTGTGACATCGCTGTACTTTCACATTCACAGGTGATTACATGTACATTTCTGAGCTAAATGTGGAATGGCTTCTTGGATGATCTATGTTTAGATGAGAGAATAATGTTTCAATTTTTCAGACACTTTAAGAATTACCTTTTGGTCGGGACAGCAGATGGATCACTAGTCATTTATGAAGATTCAGTCTTGAAGGTATAGCTTATAGCTTTTTTTAATCATTATTTATCATTTTAATCATTATTTCAATATGTGCAGTAAATACAGTTGTACTTTGAAATAGACCATGGTTTACTGGAGAATCATCTGAGAATGTTTTTTTTTTCAATTGACTGAATTATGAACTATAATTGTTTAGCACTTTAATTTATTGCATACACTGACATTCAAAGATTTAGGATCAGTAAGATTTTTTTGGAAAGAAATTAATACTTTTTATTTAGAAAGGATGCATTAAACTGATAAAGTACATTTATAAAGATTTCTATTTCTGTTTTATTTTTGCTATTTCAAATAAATTAACATTATTTTAATGTTAATTCAATTTCTTGAATGCTCCTGATAAGTACATCTATTGTACCTTAAAATAAAGCACTGTTGTTTTATTTGTATAATATGTGTATTTATAATGTGTATCTTTGTTCTTATTTTTTAATAACAAAGATAAAATAATGACAAAGATGTTTATCTTTGCCCACTTTGGCCTAAATATCTGCCATTCTTTTTTATATTTTGTTACCTTGAAAGGCTTTGTCTTTATGATATGGAAATTAGCTGTAAAGCTCAGACAACTTGCAAAATAGTAAAAACCAACATGACAAAGAATCGTGATAAAATCATGAATCGTGATATTTCTTAAAAAAATTGTGATATGATATTTTTGCCATATCGCCCACCCCTACTTTACATGTAATGAATCTAGAATATATGAAAGTTTCACTTTTTGAAATGAGTTACAAAAGAAAAATTAACTTTTTCATGATATTCTAATTTTTTTAGATGCAAAATATTCTAATTTTTGAGATGAGAGAGATTAACTGAATTTTTTAACTTAAAATTTTAATTGTAATATTTCTTAATAGTAACTGAATTTTTTATCAAATAAATGCAGCCTAGGTGAGAATAAGACTTCCTTCATAAATATATAAAAAAAATCCCCACATTTTTTTCCAAAAATCCCCAAATGCTCTCAAGTTTGTATAAAACAGCACTGTATTATCTCAGATGTCTGACATATTTGATGTTTTATGACTATAGGTGAAGAATGGTGGTCCAGTGAAAACATTGCAGGTTGGTGATGTGAACACTCCTCTGATGTGTCTTGGTCCATTCAGTCATACTCAAGAGTGCAAAGAGCTGTGGGCTGCCTGTGGCAGCAGGGTGTTCTCACTCACAGTGGAATACGACATCTGTAGAAGCATAGACACCAAACCCAAACTGCTGTACCCGTGAGTAACGTTAACACTGCTAAAGACGAGCATAACTATATCTGTCAGTTTAAAACAAATTACCATTAGATTCCGTTTTTATTGTGGAAAACAGCTTAAACTTACTTTTTCTGCTAAAGGTAAATATGCTATATACAGGGTCATAAAATTAACAGGGACTTATCTTGACAAATTCAAGATGAGGGAGCAAAAAATGCCCTGGCTCAATTAAATACACTGGGGGAGCCTCAGGGTTCTGTGTTTGGCCCCATAGTATTCTCATTTATACAACAGGGTGTCTGCGGGTCCTTAAAAAGTCTTAAAATGTCTTAAATAACGTTCTCCTAATAAAAAGCCTTAAAATGTCTTAAATTCAGATTCGATGGGTCTTAAATATTTTTGGTCACAATACCGCTAAAATATCTTCAGTCTCACGGACTGTTCACAATCATTGGACAGACCGAAGATTTTTTTTTCTCCCCCGTGGTAGTTACTGCATCATCAGAGAGAATCGCAGTAGCACAATACAGGTCAAACTACCTTCTTAATGTTCTCAATAATAATAGTAATAAATATAGGTCGAGCTACAGCTGATCAGCCTTCTAGCTAGTTTAAAATGTTTTTTTTTTTACTTGCCCGACCAGACAAATAGCCTGATTAAAACATAAGTGACAAAAAAATAACCAGCGACGCATCGGAATGCGAGAATTCTTCTTCTAATTTTATTAGCCAACATTCAATGTAAACGGCTATTGATAATGGATAGTGTATTTCTCGTATCAAGGTCGTGCTGTTGAGGCTCGCTCTGTTTGCCTCTTTGTGAGAGACTTCAGAACAAATGAGCTTAACAGCACACATAAAGAAACTCAGAAGAAACACACTGAGGTAAAAAGTCAAAATGTTTAGTTTATTCATAACATGATATAGTTAAGTAACATACCATGACAAGTGAGTTATTTTGCTGAATATTCTCATGACGCAAAAAGCATTCAAAACCGCAACAGAGTGCACGCATGCATTACGTGAAGTCTACCCTAGTGCATTTAGAGTGCATTCTTTCACTGCATGATTCAGTCTATTAAAATACATTTACAAATTCAAGACATGGGGGCATGTATATATTTATACCACTTCTTATATAGTTAATTCATTTCATATGAAGAGTGCCGTTTTTTTCTCCAAAAATTTCCATGATTACAAATGTGATATTGTTTTTTTACAACAGTTCGATAAACTAGAAGTTAATTTAGAGACTTACGTTTTAGACACCATATTGCCTGTTTTGCACTATTTCGACAACAAAAATAATTCCAAACACAGCCAAAGCACTCTTTTGTGTCTCTGAGCAACATGACGGTGTTTCGTTCCTGAATGAATCAATCATTTAAATGATTCAGTTCATTCGCAGTGACTCACTTATTAAAGGGGTCATATGACGTTGCTAAAAATAACATTATGTTGTGTATTTGATATAATGCAATGTGTTTATGCGGTTTAAGGTTAAAAAACACATTATTTTCCACATTCTGTACATTATTGTTGCTCCTCTATGCCCCACCTTTCTGAAATGCGTAAAGTTTTACAAAGCTCATCGGTCTGAAAAGTGAGGTGTACTCTGATTGGCCAGCTGTCCAGTGTGTTGTGATTGACTGAATACCTCAAGCGTGTGATGGAAATGTTACGCCCCTTAACATACTGTGATAAAGTACCTTTTTATTATTTAAATAATTTCAAATATAAGTATTCAACGTTTTATGTTTAATATATCAAAACATTATTCATACATTTGTAAAAATAGGCCTTTGTAAAGGTAAATAAAAATATGTAGATTTAAGTATGTAAAAGCTGATAGAACACTGATGAAAATATTGCTTCAGAATAAATTGTTTACACCACCAAAATACATCTCAAATATTTTAAATGTACTGAATTGTTTCAATAGAAATGACATTAACGTGTTTTAGTTTTATATTCAGCTTACACTTTTACCATATTTTAAAAGACAATATATGTAATTATGAAATTACTTCTAAGATGCATTTAAGTCCTACTTTAGTGGGTCAAAAAGCACTCTAAAATTCAGCTAACTGCATTTAATAAAAATTGACACTATAGTACATTTTTATTTAATTGCAGTTAACATGCCGTTACGTGTCTGAAAACATCAGTCAGTTATGTTCTTGTAAAGTATATATTATTTCGTAATAAGTATTAATGGATTTTTTTCTCAAGGCATATATACAGTTTAAAGAGCTTTTGTGTGTTTCGTTCCATTACATTTTGTACAGAAATATTTATTCCTTATCTTTTGTTTATATTCTCTTGCAGACCGAAAGAATGTTATTATAGTACTGGGTAGACGGCAACGCGTGTCACAAGACCAAATCAAAACACAAGGCAAGAACGTTATAAATACATATAGATTGAATTTGAAAATATCATTTTCATTATTTTAATAATAAGACCAATTCTATGCATGACGTTCATTTTATGTGTTTCTGCATTACACGAGCCCTTCGAATGATTAATATGTATAATCCGTTGATGTTTCCTGTGTCTGTGCTCGTCTCAGCGGAGGACTCGGTGCTGAGCGTGTGGAACAGTTCACTTCCTCTGGAGGTCAGAGATCTGATCAGACACTGTGAGCTGCGGGACAAGATCACCGGCAAACTGAGAGAAACGCTCCACAACTGATCGTCCACTCGGTCTGCGCATCGTTTCCTGAGAGAGCTGAGAAACACGTAACATTACTGTTTGCAACATTTGAAGGCACGTAACTAAAAGTTCCATTGTCTACTGTCAGTAGTGCAGAATGAAGCACAGAGCTCATGTTCAGACGAAGCAGATGTCTGTTGGTCAACACGGTCAGTTTGCACAAATTCCGGGTTTCAGTCGAAGCGACTGGATTTCGCCGGTGAAGGAGCAACAGTTAATGCCACCGAACCTTTACTGTTTTGAAAAGGGACCCATGTGAAAATGCAGTCTGTTTTATATAGTCAAGGGAAACATTTCGTATGTTTGGATTATACAGAAAACCAAAATGAAAATGGCAAACACTTGAGTTAGCTTTATTATTTTATAGTATGTATTCATGATATGAAGCCATAAGAGCAGAGCAGAAAGCCATCATTTATCAAAAATCTCTCCAATACCTCTTATGCAAATGTATCATGTTTAGTTTCCGCTACGATACAATAGTCGCTACTGTTGTTAGCATCACGGGAGCACAGTGAATGAGCCGCTAGAGGTAACTAGCACCACACTTCTCTCTTAGCGGTAGCATGCTAAGCTAAGTTAGCCTGTCCTGCTACAACAGAAAGAGACTGTGTCTGTCATAAAAAAACCAAGATTATGAAATCTTGCACTTTTGAAGGAAATCCCACATTAATGCTAGTAATGCAAAATATGTCAAATTCCAGAATTGGTTTTGAGGTCTATTTATGAAGTCTCTGTGTTCATTGTTTGGAAATGAAATTATATGAGGAGTAATCCATTGCTAAATTTTGAGCAATAAGCTAATAAATGACACTACACACATTCTCTGACCTTTTGTGAATTACAATCACATTATATTTAATGATCACAATAAGCCAGTGATTAAAGACTTTTACAAAATATAACTGGAGAACAAGCCATAGATAACGATGCTATGATCATATTTTTGTTTCAAATATGACCTTTTACTGTTGTTATTTTTTTGTGGGAGTTGTGGGAATGCAAATATCATTGATGATTTATATTTGTATGTTGCATGCCAAGTATGTTTTTAATAAAGTTTTTTTTTTTTCATTTTGTATGATAACGTTCTCTCTTTTTCATCTTTTATTTCCCATTATTGTAAAAAATAGTTTGATTATGTTTAAAACCTACATAGATGAGGACTCTTAACATATGCCAAATTAAAATACTAAAATATAACTAAATGTAGAAATAATAAAAATATAATTTTTATTAAACAATGATATCATTGTTATTACTACTAAATATTAAATGTGGATATCAATTAGAGATCGCTTTTAGAAATCATATAACAAAATATATATTAATACAAATAGAATTTATATTAAGTACTACCATTGTTACAATTAAATATATGAATATTTAAACGAATGCAAGAAATGCTTTGATCGCATTAAAACAGCAGAACGAGTGCGGCGCTGTGATCTTTTCCCGCGAAAACAGAAGCGCTCCAGAAGAAGAGTCACGTGCTCCGATTTGAAGGGGGCGGAGCTTGGCTGTCCTGGATTTTTTTTTAACTCTTCACATGCTCAATGCTGTTATTTACCGAAGGTGACGGTGAATAGCCTACATTTTAAGAATAAAAAAAGCTCACTTTATATCAATGCAATGAGGTTTGCCGCTCGATGGCCCCGCCCCTTCAGCAGCGCGTGACACAAGCAGCGCTCTCTCTGGCCATGACCTGATGACAGCAGAGGTTATATCACACGGATCAACGCTAAACTTCCTCTAACGTCGCTTCTGAGAGCAGCGGACGCTGATTGCGCTCGGATCCTGCCGTTAGAGCCGCTTCAGGACGGCGGATCAGCGCTGGAGCACGCTCGGACGCGGCTCCAGAGAGTGCTGTGTGTCCGCCTGCAGGCGCAGCGGCGCATGCGCGGTCGAGCTCTACTGCATTAACCCAAACATGCGCTTCTCCGTTTGATTTTCTCCGGTTAGATAATGTGTGACAGTTGCCAGTTATATCTGGCAGCACCTTGCAACTTTATTTGTATTTTTAGTTAATTTTAGTAGCAGTAATATACTGCAATGTGTGAGTTTAATATGGACTAACTCTTATTCTCATCAGATCTGGTTTTCGGTATGTCCTGTGCATGCGGACCTGCAGCGAGGGGGATCATACAGGCTGTGCATAAAGGTGAGCGAACCATCAGCACTCAAATAAACAGCTGAAGAGCTGATATAATGCGCTCAACATTGACTCTTAACAGCAGATGAAGGCCAGCCGACAGTTTGTAGTTCCCCGCAAACGTTAGCTTTTGTCTATTCCCAGAAAATTGCACTTTTAAGATTTGTTATCCTCAACTAGGACCGTTTTAGTCTTAAAAAAATCCTCCGTGCAACGTTCTGGGAATGCTATTTCATAGTTTCACTTTGCTTTGATGCTCCCTTTAACAAATTCATTGAGCCCAATGTTTACTGTGGTGTAAAACGATGGTAAAAGAAGTGCTCTTAAAGGGATAGTTCACCCAAAAATATTACACTTTTAAGATTTGTTATCCTCAACTAGGACCGTTTTAGTCTTAAAAAAATCCTCCGTGCAACGTTCTGGGAATGCTATTTCATAGTTTCACTTTGCTTTGATGCTCCCTTTAACAAATTCATTGAGCCCAATGTTTACTGTGGTGTAAAACGATGGTAAAAGAAGTGCTCTTAAAGGGATAGTTCACCCAAAAATTTAAATGTGATGTTTATCTGCTTACCCCCGGGGCATCCACGGTGTAGGTGACTTTGTTTCTTCAGTAGAACACAAACGATGATTTTTAAGTCCAACCGTTGCAGTCTATCAGTCGTATAATGCATGGCAATGGTAACAAAATCTATGAGAGTAAAAAAAAACATGCACAGACAAATCCAAATTAAACCCTGCGGCTCGTGACGACACATTGATGTCCTAACACACGAAACCATCGGTTTGTGCCAGAAACC
>NW_015506811.1:115041-134758 GCF_001515645.1 Sinocyclocheilus grahami
GCCATCCGTGATGTAGATGAGGTAGTTTCTTCATCAGATTTGGAGAAATGTAGATCCTCTTTGGTGAATGGGTGCCGTCAGAATGAGAGTCCAAACCGCTGATAAAAACATCACAGTCCATCAGTTAATGCGAAAAGCGGCATGTTTGTGAGAAACAGATCTATCATGAAGACATTTTGTAACTTTAAACCTCGTTTCTGGCCGAAATGTGAGTCAATCGAATGGCATTCAACTGGTTTGATTGTTTGGGAACATATTGTGTATTGTTTCCTGGCAGGTTTTTCTCGCTCGCGTCTTCAGCTCTTCAGCCGCACCAGAGCAGTTTGTGATGAAGTCCATCTTCCTCCATTCGTGCGCGTGAGGCCGTTCTCACAGACAGCAGTGTGTTTCGCTTCTGAAGACGGCGATGGAGGAAAGGTACTCGTCAGTCTTTGTTCCATTTACATGAACGTGCACCTGATGTGTGAGTTACTCACAGTTACGGTTTTGCAGAAGGGTGTAGGTGAGGCGGGTGGAAAGCGGGCGTCAGGCGCTGGAGGTTCAGGGAAAGGTGGCAGTCAGCTGAGATGTCCGAAGTGTGGAGATCCTTGTACACACGTGGAGACTTTTGTGTGTAAGTAAGGTTTTAATAATGAAATGAATAACTAGATTCCACATTACCAGTCAGTGTCTGTTCAGCTGTTATTAGGGTTGCAAAAAGGTGGAAAATTTCCAGTAAATTTGGGAAACTTTCCAGGATTTCTGGGAATATTCCAGGGATTTTTGGAAAGTTTCCGGAAATGTTCCACCCCTTTGCAACCCTAGTTGTTATTTACAAAATTGTGAGTGTTGCCATTTTAAGGGCAGATAAATGACATTTGCAAGAGTGTCCACCTTAAAAAAGAAAAAATCCAGTTTAAAGCACATTTGCCACATTCGTAGAAATGTCTGTTTTTATTAATGTTGATTTTATATGGTTTTGAAAAAAATGTTTGTGCTATTTTTTTTTTTAGCATTTCCCCTACACACATTTATTTTACTTGTTTTTTGTTAATATAATGAATATTTATATATGATATAATTAGAATTAATGATTTATTATATAAATATGATTTATTTTCTTCATAAAAACATGAACATGTTGGTTGCACCCACATGATTTTTGTCGATCAAGACTTTGATGGGTTTTTTTTTCTCTTTTTCAGATGTACTAAACTTTTGTTACAATTTTAATTTTTTTTCTAAAACATAATTACAAAATATTTACTAGTTATTTTTTTTTACTCTTTCATTATGATTTTTAAACAGTTATGCCACTTTTCAGTATTCTTCCCACAAAAATATACGCACACACGTATACATGCATATGTGACCCTGGCCCACATCACCGGTCGTAAGGGTCAATTTTTCAAAATTGAGATTTCTACATAATCTGAAAGCTGAATAAATAAGCTTTTAGGGTTTGTTAGGATAGGACAAGATTTGGCCGAGATACAACTATTTGAAAATCTGGAATCTGAGGGTGCAAAAACATCAAAATATTGAGAAAATCATCTTTTAAGTTGTCCAAATGAAGTTCTTAGCAATGCATATTACTAATCAAACATTAAGTTTTGATATATGTACGGTCAGAAATTTACGAAATATCTTCATGCAGCATGATCTTTACTTAATATCCTAATGATTTTTGGCATAAAAGAAAAATCAATCATTTTGACCCATACAATGTATTGTTGGCTATTGCTACAAATATACCCCAGCGACTTAAGACTGCTTTTGTGCTGCAGGGTCACATATATAAAGGTAAACATAATGAAATGAATTGTAATTCGGTGACGCATGTTAACATGTTAGATTAGATGTATTCAAGTCATTAAATGCAATTTAGAAATAAAATATATGTTTTAATAAACTGTAGGCAGGACAAATAGTGAATGTTATGTCATTGACCTCGGCGTTTTGTTCCCCCTTTTTTTTTTTTTTTACTTTACAGTAATGCGTTTTGTCGCCACGTGATGCCCAGAGTAAAATCTGGCTCCTGAAGCAACACCAATGAAGAGCCATACAGATGATTCTAGGATCTGTATTAACTGCTCAAACCATGTCTCGTAGAGATGTTGTTGTTAGGATAGGACAAGATTTGGCCGAGATACAACTATTTGAAAATCTGGAATCTGAGGGTGCAAAAACATCAAAATATTGAGAAAATCATCTTTTAAGTTGTCCAAATGAAGTTCTTAGCAATGCATATTACTAATCAAACATTGTTTTGATATATGTACGGTCAGAAATTTACGAAATATCTTCATGGAACATGACCTTTACTTAATATCCTAATGATTTTTGGCATAAAAGAAAAATCAATCATTTTGACCCATACAATGTATTGTTGGCTATTGCTACAAATATACCCCAGCGACTTAAGACTGCTTTTGTGCTGCAGGGTCACATATATAAAGGTAAACATAATGAAATGAATTGTAATTCGGTGACGCATGTTAACATGTTAGATTAGATGTATTCAAGTCATTAAATGCAATTTAGAAATAAAATATATGTTTTAATAAACTGTAGGCAGGACAAATAGTGAATGTTATGTCATTGACCTCGGCGTTTTGTTCCCCCTTTTTTTTTTTTTTTACTTTACAGTAATGCGTTTTGTCGCCACGTGATGCCCAGAGTAAAATCTGGCTCCTGAAGCAACACCAATGAAGAGCCATACAGATGATTCTAGGATCTGTATTAACTGCTCAAACCATGTCTCGTAGAGATGTTGTGAACTTCTGGTTCTGTTGAGGTAACCGCTGGTTGTGGCATCTAGATATTCATGTCTATTGTATTTGCTCCACACAGCCTCCACGCGGTTTGTGAAATGTGAAAAGTGCCATAATTTCTTCGTGGTTCTGTCTGAGACGGACTCTAAGAAGGGTTTGAATAAGGAAGCGGAGAGCTCGGAGCATGTTCAATTTGCATTAGCTCAGAAACCCCCTCCGCCTCCTAAAAAGGTGCCGTTCCATCACACCATCCAGACATTATTACATTAACTTAAGTTGATATGCGTGTCATCAGATCAGCTTTTTAAAAGTAAACCAGTCGAAGCTAATCCTGTGACAGCAGAAATGCAGCGAACAGCTCTCACATGGGCTTCTGTTGTCTCCACCTCTTTAGATTTATGCCTACCTCGACAAATACGTTGTTGGCCAGTCATACGCCAAGAAAGTGTTGGCAGTTGCCGTCTATAATCATTACAAACGGATCTACAGCAACCTCCCGGCAGCAGGCCGACAGCAAGCGGAAACAGACAAACAGAGTCCCCTCTCTCCCAGAGGTTTGTATTATATCATAATCTGACATTTATTCATAAAATAAAGTAGTGCTGTCAAACGATTAATCGCATCCAAAATAGAAGTATTTGTTTACATAATATATATGTGTGTGTGTACTGCGTATATTTATTACGTATATATAAATCGCGACACATGCATGTATATATTTAAGAAAAATATGTTTATATATTAAATGTATTTATATATAAATTACATGAATATAAATATATACATGTAGATATTTTCTAAATATATACTGTATGTGTGTGTATTTATATACATAATAAATATACACAGTATACACGCATATGTAAACAAAAACATTTTATTTTGGATGCGATTAATCGTTTGACAGCACTAAAATAAACATCTAAATGCTGTGAAAATGAACATGTTCATGTTTTTTTAATTTTTTTTTATCTAATGTTAACAAATTTAACCTTACTGTAAAATGTTACCCTAATTTTAGTCTTTCAACAGTAGGGATGTAACGATTCACTCAACTCACGATTCGATTCACGATTTTTTTTTTTACAAAATGAGATTTAAGACGAATTATAAATTAAATGTGCCCTTTTATTATTGCCTGGACAAAATGCTCCATGTTTCTTTGTGAAATTGAAATATAACACTATAATAATATACTAATATAGCACTTGCATATCATTGCTCTTTTGTTGGTTTTGATTGCTTCTATTGTCTTCATTTGTAAGTCGCTTTGGACAAAAGCATCTGCTAAATGACAAAATTTAAATGTAAGTAACAAAACTACATTGAAATTTTAAAACAAGCCCCAAATCAAATAAGTAACACAAATAAAAGAAATCTCGTCATATAAACAAACTAAGGCTTTGTCTGTGCTCGGTCCATTTAAAATTAGAGGCAACCACTCAACCACTGCCAGGATCCAAACAAAGATGCTGCATACATGCAACATGAGCAGTTTTTAATCTAAATTAGGTTGTATAATGGTATAATGTGACGCAAAAACAGAATGGTTTGACTTCAGTTTTGTGAAACTATACATACAAAAATATCTGCATGAAACCGAAACGGCAGACGAGCTGAACGAGACGCAGATTCACTCTCTGCCAGCAGGTGGCGCTTAAACCCTTTCCTTGGTTTCGGCTCGCAGTTAATCGTTACATCCCTATTCAACAGCATTCAGTATATCTCAACATTTTATAAAAAAAAATACAATAAAAATCATTACTCTATAGATCTTGATAAAATATTTTCCACCTTGGTATTCAGTGAATGAGCACAATGAATAATAAAATGCAATCGTTTTCATTTAAATGCACCAATATAACAATACATGGTAATACATTTTTTTTTTTAACTGAAACAAAAACATCATGTAGAGATTTCCATGAATAGTTGCAAGTTGATAATGCGATAAAATTGCGAAGTTTGCCTTGATGTCTAAAAAGGGGATAGTGCTTATCCTCAAGTTGTTCCAAACCTGTGCGAGTTTCTGTCTTCTGCTGAACACAAAAGAAGATATTTTGAAGAATCAAACTGACTTCCATAGTATTTTTTCCTATGCTATAGAAGTCAATGGCTACCGTCAACTTAAGTCCCCCACATTCTTCAAAATACCTACTTTTGTGTTCAGCTGAAGAAAGAAACTCACACAGGTTTGGAACAACTTGAGGGCGAGTAAGTGATGACACCATTTTCATTTTTGGATTGCCAACTAAAATCATAATAAATATAGTCGCGCTGATTTTTCAAATGAGATCAATTTTTAAAAGACTTTATTTGGCCATTAGTTTTTCATTTTACTTTTTGAAAGAAGTCTCTTCTGCTCATCAAAGCTGCATTTATTAATTATTACAAATGGAGCTCTTTTGTATTGTAATACATTTTGAAATGCAATTTATTTCTGTGATTTAAAGCTGACTTTTCAGTGTCACGTGATCCTTCAGAAATCATTCTAATATGCTGATTCGCTGCTCAAGAAAGACATTTATTATTATCAGTATCGGTGTTAAAATCAGTTGTGCTGCTTCATATTTGTTTGTGATAACCATGATCCATTTGTTTCATCGTGTTTTGATGAGGAGAAAGTTCAAAAGAAGTGCATGCTACCCAAAATAGATATTTTTGTAACAAAATAAAACGTCATAACTGATACTTTAAATCAATTTAACGCATCCTTGCAAATAAGATTCTTAATTTCTTTTTAAAAAATCCTACTGACCCTAAATGCTAGTTTGTGGCAGATAAAGGCTGTCATTCCCTGTTCTTTAGCTCATGTGGCTCATTTGGGGGTCTGTATAGTTTGTCCGTCGTCCAGTAGTGTTTCTATAGTATTCCAGGCACCTAAAGGAAGAGTCAGCGTCTGAACTGTCCCCTGCTTTTACTGTTACACTGTGGTTTACTGTCCTTCTCTCTGTAGAGTTAGAGATCAGAAGACGTGAAGATGAATACAAGTTTACAAGTAAGTGATTGTTTTGTGTACTTCACTTTCACATGCAGTAAAATAACCTAACAGAGGAAACCTTTGAACTTTCCTGTGGCCATATAGTTTTTTGCTGACTCGGCATGACTCCATGTTCCCGTGCACACATATCAACCCTCTGTGCTTGTGTGCGGGGCACTTCAGGATCAGTTGGGTTCATCGCTGACCTCCATAAAGTTGGATAAAGTGTCACAATGACTTAGTTACGGCTCTCATGGTCTCTGGCCATTCAGATTTCACACTGGGGCTTCTGTCCGCTTGCTTCTTATTTATGGTGAGGCCAGCAGGATCATTCTGGACAGGGCTTGCGTAATAGTGACCTCTAGTCTAACTTAGATCCTGAGATGCAATGAAAGATCCAGAACTCTTCCTCTAAAAGCAAACAGCACATTCCACACTTGACTGAAAACCTGTGTTTGGTTATTTCGTATTTTTAGAGATTTAGCCCACGGGGCTTCCGGGCAAAATTCTTGTGGTGTCATGTTGCTTATTCGTGTTTAAATAAATAACACATGATCTGCTGGATGGAGATGTGAAGTAGTTTGGTTGTTTTCTTAGAGCTGCTTCAGATCGCTGGCATTAGTCCCCATGGCAATGCTCTGGGTGCGTCTGTTCAGCAGCAGACCAATCAGCAAGCTCCTCGAGACAAAAGGGGCAGGGACGTGCTTGACTCCGCCCACACTGATATTAAGCTGGAAAAGAGCAACGTTGTGTTGCTGGGACCTACTGGATCAGGTTAGTACAGGATTTCCACACAACTCTTTATAGCACCAACTGGTGGCCAATTTGAATAATATTTGGTGTATTTTTGCTGGCATCCCAAAGGGATGAGGATCTGCCATTTACAATTTAAATTACCAGTTGCCTAAACTTGAATGGCTTTTGATAAATATTTATCCAATCTAAATTATTGGGTCAACTTCATGAAAAATACCTATAAAGTCATATTTCACCAAATATGATGTTTTATACAAAAAAAAAACATGAATTAATTAACATAAATTAACAATTGAGCAAACTATTTGTGGTAATGATAATGACTCGTAATTTTTTTATCACAATGAGAATTTGAGGAAAAATTTGCTGAATTGCCATGCAAATAATGCAAAAAAAAAATTCATAATGGCCATAAATTTGGCCTCATTTTCGTAATGCAAAACATTATACAGGGCTCTAGACTCACAGTGCCTTCTAAACGGGATATATCGCCCTCCGAAGGGCACTTTGAAGTGAAAACAGTCATGGCCGCCATATTGAAGGGTTGTTCCAAACTGAAGTGCTCAAAACTGGCCCCTTCAAAGGGCCCTTTGGAATGAAGTATTTTGAAGGGTACAACTGATGGACACTTCGGGCCCCCATGATCCTTTGCGCGGATTCTTTCCATGATGATGGCGCCTCCGTGTGGGCACGGGATGATGACGCAGAAGGGCACTTCAAGAAACAGTTGTTTGGTCCCCTACACCCTTCAACCCTTCAGAGCTCTCACTCCGGAGGGTAAACCCTTTGAAGGGATTAGGGCACAGGGATGAGCTCCTCCGAATGGAACGCAGGGTCATTCTTCCCACTGGTCGCTCTTTTGCGCGACTAACTTTCTCAGTTGGTCGCACGAGCACATAATTCTGTCGCAATTTTTTTTTTCATTTTGATACAACATTGGAATTAATCAATGCATGCTGATGAACTTTTATCAATGTTTATAGTTATATGGTAACAAAAGTGGTAACACTCAACCCTTTTTCATCAGTATTATTTGTGATTTAAATTTTGTGAACTGGAGTTCCTCTTTTGCTGTGTTATAAGCCAGGCTTCGTGCACTTTCAAATTCGCGATCTTGTTGTCACGTTTTACAAGAAAAGATAATTGTCTGTTTTGCTTACATCTACACACCTTTCACTTTTTTTATATTTATATACATAATAAATATACACAGTATACACGCATATGTAAACAAAAACATTTTATTTTGGATGCGATTAATCGTTTGACAGCACTAAAATAAACATCTAAATGCTGTGAAAATGAACATGTTCATGTTTTTTTAATTTTTTTTTATCTAATGTTAACAAATTTAACCTTACTGTAAAATGTTACCCTAATTTTAGTCTTTCAACAGTAGGGATGTAACGATTCACTCAACTCACGATTCGATTCACGATTTTTTTTTTTACAAAATGAGATTTAAGACGAATTATAAATTAAATGTGCCCTTTTATTATTGCCTGGACAAAATGCTCCATGTTTCTTTGTGAAATTGAAATATAACACTATAATAATATACTAATATAGCACTTGCATATCATTGCTCTTTTGTTGGTTTTGATTGCTTCTATTGTCTTCATTTGTAAGTCGCTTTGGACAAAAGCATCTGCTAAATGACTAAATTTAAATGTAAGTAACAAAACTACATTGAAATTTTAAAACAAGCCCCAAATCAAATAAGTAACACAAATAAAAGAAATCTCGTCATATAAACAAACTAAGGCTTTGTCTGTGCTCGGTCCATTTAAAATTAGAGGCAACCACTGCATTTTAATCAGGATCCAAACAAAGATGCTGCATACATGCAACATGAGCAGTTTTTAATCTAAATTAGGTTGTATAATGTCAAAATGTGACGCAAAAACAGAATGGTTTGAGTTCAGTTTTGTGAAACTATACATACAAAAATATCTGCATGAAACCGAAACGGCAGACGAGCTGAACGAGACGCAGATTCACTCTCTGCCAGCAGGTGGCGCTTAAACCCTTTCCTTGGTTTCGGCTCGCAGTTAATCGTTACATCCCTATTCAACAGCATTCAGTATATCTCAACATTTTATTAAAAAAAATACAATAAAAATCATTACTCTATAGATCTTGATAAAATATTTTCCACCTTGGTATTCAGTGAATGAGCACAATGAATAATAAAATGCAATCGTTTTCATTTAAATGCACCAATATAACAATACATGGTAATACATTTTTTTTTTTAACTGAAACAAAAACATCATGTAGAGATTTCCATGAATAGTTGCAAGTTGATAATGCGATAAAATTGCGAAGTTTGCCTTGATGTCTAAAAAGGGGATAGTGCTTATCCTCAAGTTGTTCCAAACCTGTGCGAGTTTCTGTCTTCTGCTGAACACAAAAGAAGATATTTTGAAGAATCAAACTGACTTCCATAGTATTTTTTCCTATGCTATAGAAGTCAATGGCTACCGTCAACTTAAGTCCCCCACATTCTTCAAAATACCTACTTTTGTGTTCAGCTGAAGAAAGAAACTCACACAGGTTTGGAACAACTTGAGGGCGAGTAAGTGATGACACCATTTTCATTTTTGGATTGCCAACTAAAATCATAATAAATATAGTCGCGCTGATTTTTCAAATGAGATCAATTTTTAAAAGACTTTATTTGGCCATTAGTTTTTCATTTTACTTTTTGAAAGAAGTCTCTTCTGCTCATCAAAGCTGCATTTATTAATTATTACAAATGGAGCTCTTTTGTATTGTAATACATTTTGAAATGCAATTTATTTCTGTGATTTAAAGCTGACTTTTCAGTGTCACGTGATCCTTCAGAAATCATTCTAATATGCTGATTCGCTGCTCAAGAAAGACATTTATTATTATCAGTATCGGTGTTAAAATCAGTTGTGCTGCTTCATATTTGTTTGTGATAACCATGATCCATTTGTTTCATCGTGTTTTGATGAGGAGAAAGTTCAAAAGAAGTGCATGCTACCCAAAATAGATATTTTTGTAACAAAATAAAACGTCATAACTGATACTTTAAATCAATTTAACGCATCCTTGCAAATAAGATTCTTAATTTCTTTTTAAAAAATCCTACTGACCCTAAATGCTAGTTTGTGGCAGATAAAGGCTGTCATTCCCTGTTCTTTAGCTCATGTGGCTCATTTGGGGGTCTGTATAGTTTGTCCGTCGTCCAGTAGTGTTTCTATAGTATTCCAGGCACCTAAAGGAAGAGTCAGCGTCTGAACTGTCCCCTGCTTTTACTGTTACACTGTGGTTTACTGTCCTTCTCTCTGTAGAGTTAGAGATCAGAAGACGTGAAGATGAATACAAGTTTACAAGTAAGTGATTGTTTTGTGTACTTCACTTTCACATGCAGTAAAATAACCTAACAGAGGAAACCTTTGAACTTTCCTGTGGCCATATAGTTTTTTGCTGACTCGGCATGACTCCATGTTCCCGTGCACACATATCAACCCTCTGTGCTTGTGTGCGGGGCACTTCAGGATCAGTTGGGTTCATCGCTGACCTCCATAAAGTTGGATAAAGTGTCACAATGACTTAGTTACGGCTCTCATGGTCTCTGGCCATTCAGATTTCACACTGGGGCTTCTGTCCGCTTGCTTCTTATTTATGGTGAGGCCAGCAGGATCATTCTGGACAGGGCTTGCGTAATAGTGACCTCTAGTCTAACTTAGATCCTGAGATGCAATGAAAGATCCAGAACTCTTCCTCTAAAAGCAAACAGCACATTCCACACTTGACTGAAAACCTGTGTTTGGTTATTTCGTATTTTTAGAGATTTAGCCCACGGGGCTTCCGGGCAAAATTCTTGTGGTGTCATGTTGCTTATTTGTGTTTAAATAAATAACACATGATCTGCTGGATGGAGATGTGAAGTAGTTTGGTTGTTTTCTTAGAGCTGCTTCAGATCGCTGGCATTAGTCCCCATGGCAATGCTCTGGGTGCGTCTGTTCAGCAGCAGACCAATCAGCAAGCTCCTCGAGACAAAAGGGGCAGGGACGTGCTTGACTCCGCCCACACTGATATTAAGCTGGAAAAGAGCAACGTTGTGTTGCTGGGACCTACTGGATCAGGTTAGTACAGGATTTCCACACAACTCTTTATAGCACCAACTGGTGGCCAATTTGAATAATATTTGGTGTATTTTTGCTGGCATCCCAAAGGGATGAGGATCTGCCATTTACAATTTAAATTACCAGTTGCCTAAACTTGAATGGCTTTTGATAAATATTTATCCAATCTAAATTATTGGGTCAACTTCATGAAAAATACCTATAAAGTCATATTTCACCAAATATGATGTTTTATACAAAAAAAAAACATGAATTAATTAACATAAATTAACAATTGAGCAAACTATTTGTGGTAATGATAATGACTCGTAATTTTTTTATCACAATGAGAATTTGAGGAAAAATTTGCTGAATTGCCATGCAAATAATGCAAAAAAAAAATTCATAATGGCCATAAATTTGGCCTCATTTTCGTAATGCAAAACATTATACAGGGCTCTAGACTCACAGTGCCTTCTAAACGGGATATATCGCCCTCCGAAGGGCACTTTGAAGTGAAAACAGTCATGGCCGCCATATTACATGAATTAATTAACATAAATTAACAATTGAGCAAACTATTTGTGGTAATGATAATGACTCGTAATTTTTTTATCACAATGAGAATTTGAGGAAAAATTTGCTTAATTGCCATGCAAATAATGCAAAAAAAAAATTCATAATGGCCATAAATTTGGCCTCATTTTCGTAATGCAAAACATTATACAGGGCTCTAGACTCACAGTGCCTTCTAAACGGGATATATCGCCCTCCGAAGGGCACTTTGAAGTGAAAACAGTCATGGCCGCCATATTGAAGGGTTGTTCCAAACTGAAGTGCTCAAAACTGGCCCCTTCAAAGGGCCCTTTGGAATGAAGTATTTTGAAGGGTACAACTGATGGACACTTCGGGCCCCCATGATCCTTTGCGCGGATTCTTTCCATGATGATGGCGCCTCCGTGTGGGCACGGGATGATGACGCAGAAGGGCACTTCAAGAAACAGTTGTTTGGTCCCCTACACCCTTCAACCCTTCAGAGCTCTCACTCCGGAGGGTAAACCCTTTGAAGGGATTAGGGCACAGGGATGAGCTCCTCCGAATGGAACGCAGGGTCATTCTTCCCACTGGTCGCTCTTTTGCGCGACTAACTTTCTCAGTTGGTCGCACGAGCACATAATTCTGTCGCAATTTTTTTTTTCATTTTGATACATTATTGGAATTAATCAATGCATGCTGATGAACTTTTATCAATGTTTATAGTTATATGGTAACAAAAGTGGTAACACTCAACCCTTTTTCATCAGTATTATTTGTGATTTAAATTTTGTGAACTGGAGTTCCTCTTTTGCTGTGTTATAAGCCAGGCTTCGTGCACTTTCAAATTCGCGATCTTGTTGTCACGTTTTACAAGAAAAGATAATTGTCTGTTTTGCTTACATCTACACACCTTTCACTTTTTTTAAGACCAAAACAAAAGATGGATTCATTGTTATTCTTAATTAAATAGCACAACAACAATAAATCAGTAGGCTATAATGACAAACTAGCTTACATAACGTTTATTAACAAAAACGAATAAGACGAGGCATGGCATACACCACATGCTGTATTATATATATATATACAGTGGGTATGGAAAGTATTCAGACCCCCTTAAATTTTTCACTCTTTGTTATATTGCAGCCATTTACTAAAATCATTTAAGTTAATTTTTTTTCCTCATTAATGTACACAGAGCACCCCATATTGACAGAAAAACACAGAATTAGGAAAAAAAATAACTTAAATGATTTTAGCAAATGGCTGCAATATAACAAAGAGTGAAAAATGTAAGGGGGTCTGAATACTTTCCGTATATATATATATATATATTGATAAGCTACTACTAAATATTGTAGAAATTATTTTTGTGTAAAGTTGCTTTGCAATGATTTGTATCGTGAAAAGCTCTATACAAATAAACTTGAATTGAATTAAATTGAATATCCTCCGTCTGCCATTTCATTATTCACGTCATTTTTTCCGCGCGCTGCATGCACCTTCGCGCTCGTGCTGACGCGGCGAGTATAAACCAGGCTCTACACCTGAAGCTCTCTTCACGTGATCAGTGAAATCTGACTCCTGCTACAATGTGCTGCGGCTCTGCAACGCTCGCTGTATGGAGCAGACGCTTTGGAGTAAGAGAATGAGCATGCATTCAGAATGCGACCACGTCAAATTTTAACTCGCACATTCTCAAAAAACTGTCGGAAATGCGACCATTTTGGTTGCAGTCTAGAGCCCTGTTATATCTTACTATTTTGATTTTTGGTAGAAATATTACCCAGCAATTTTTTTTGTGCAATTAATCCTTTTAGGATATTTTAGCACTTTTATTTATTTATTTGTTTGTTTATATGTTTATTTATTCACTTTTATTAAAGACAGAACAGCAAGAAGGTGATCATACTCTAATCTTTATGAGAGAAAACCACAAAACTATTGTTATTATCAGTACAAAATAGTTTGTGCGAAGTCTGAATTAAATTCAACTTAATGAAATGTTAATATTTGATCATTTTGATGTATATTTTGAAATCTTTTGACATGATATTGTTGACATTCATAGGTAAAACCCTGCTAGCCCAGACTCTGGCTAAATGCTTGGATGTGCCCTTCGCCATCTGCGATTGTACCACCCTGACGCAGGCGGGCTATGTCGGCGAGGACATTGAGTCTGTTATTGCCAAACTTCTGCAGGACGCGAACTATTCAGTTGAGAAAGCCCAGCAAGGTCAGACTCTCAGACTTCAGAATTTCAAACATTTCGTCTTAGGAAAAAAACACATTCTACTGTAGATTAACTAATTCTGCAACTTTGTACAAATATGTTCTGCATTCCTATGAAGCAAGCACACTGCAACAATACCGCCCCACCTATGTGTAATATTTTCATTTAATAAGCAATGTCATAATATTTCCGTCTTTACAAGGAACAGAAGCTGACTGATATAAAAACGCCTCCATGCGTGACCTTTGAGCATTTCACTGAAACATTTTGATTCCTCTTTCAAAGTTAACTTACTATTTTTAAAAACGAACCCTTTCCATTTGGACGTCTGTGATTTTGTCATTCTCTTGCAGGCATAGTGTTCCTGGATGAGGTGGATAAGATTGGCAGTGTGCCTGGAATTCATCAGCTGAGAGATGTTGGGGGCGAAGGAGTTCAGCAGGTCTGGGATTATATTTCAGCCACATTCATCTCTCCCAGAGCTCTATGATTCTGTCACTGCAATACACCGAGTTACTGGCCTACTAAACTACGTCACACTGCTGTAAATCTCTTATCAGAGCTACTGCCTGAACGCACAGCCAGAATTGTTGAATAGATATTAATATAATTTATTTACAGGTAATGATATGCAAGTAATGCACAAATTTGTGCAACTATGAAGCAGTTTTTTAAATGAGATATTAGTTGAATAAATCACATTGTGTCCATCTGTGTAAATCTAAGGAGCTGCGAGCACAACAACAGGAAATGTTGTTGGCCATAATTTCTCTTACACATAACTGTAGCTTAAAGGGTTAATCGATCTCAAATAGTCCAGTGTAAGTTGCTTGACTGTGTTTAACCTTGAAATGTGCTTGTGACATCGGTTTTGTTCCAAGGAACCTTAAGCTGAGATATTGAGTTTTCCATAAACATGTTTAACAATTTTTTTTTTTTTTTACAAAGATTGGTTAAACCAAGGAAAATTAAAAAGTTTTTTTTTTTCCCCAATACTGATACATTAGAGGTAATTATTTATAATCATAACTAAAAATAATCATAGAAATGGTCCAGCAATCAACTTTTCAATGTTTGGAGTACATGTACTGACCCTAAACACTTTTAGTGTGGACACTGGACAGACAAATGACTTATCTCTGGAAACTTGTTATATTATGCATAGTTAGAAAACACTGTAAATCGTTGGTTTTAATATGAAAAATAACATAAAAAAAAAGATCAGTAATAAAGGCTACTGCACTCTCTTGATCGACAGATCCAGGCAATGTGGACAACTGATAGCACACAGTGCAGTGAGACTGAGAAGTGTGTGGGTTCATTGAAGACCAGATGTACCGTAGCATTTTGAATCATTTGTTGAAGTTTAATTTCACATGCCAGATGGCTGACCAACAGAGCATTGCAGCAATCTGCGTTTGAAATGACATGCACCTACACAACAGGTAAAAAGGACAGGAAGGGTCTAATCTTGATGCTCAAGCGTACTAATCTGCATGACCAGGTAGTCAAGTAAGCAGTCTGTGACAATCAGCTGATAATCAAACACTATCCCACGGGTTCATAGCTGACCTAGCTGGTGTTGTTACTGTCATGCCCGGCTGAATAATGATATTCTGTTGAATTGTTATAGACAAACTTAAAAGGTAGGAAAACTGTTTCTTAATGGTGCTAGCTGTATTGTTTATATCAAAAAGAGAAGCGGACCAAGAAGCGAACCTTGAGGTACCCCAGTGGCTAGCTGTTTTGTCTTGGGTATCCTCGCTTCTGAGAAAATCATTAAGAATCAACCTGTGGAGCAGGACACAAACCAACAACGAGTAATAGATTAAACGGAGTAGCAGAACAGAAAGCTCCAGCAGAATTAAATTCTTTTGCATCGTGTAATTGATGGATGTTGATGTTCCTGTGTGTCTGTTCAGGGTTTGCTGAAATTGCTTGAGGGAACAATCATTAATGTTCCAGAGAAGAACAGCAGGAAGTTGAGAGGAGAGACCGTGCAAGTGGATACAACCAACATTTTGTTTGTGGCATCGGGTGCTTTCAACGGGCTGGACAGGATCATCAGCCGTAGGAAAAATGAAAAGGTTATTTTTCTACAGTATAATATAATTATTTACAGGTTCTCCAACGTTTGCCTGATTACAGTGTGTTATACTTTCTTGATATCCCCTACAGTATCTTGGTTTTGGGACGCCCTCTAACCTGGGAAAAGGGCGTCGAGCTGCAGCAGCTGCAGATCTGGCCAACAGCTCAGGGAATGAAGTGGATGCAATGGCAGAGATGGAGGAAAAGGACCGGCTCCTGCGGAACGTTGAAGCACGGGACCTCATCGAGTTCGGCATGATCCCAGAGTTTGTAGGCCGTTTGCCTGTGGTGGTGCCACTGCACAGTCTGGACGAGGAGATGCTGGTGCAGATCCTTACAGAGCCTCGTAATGCAGTGGTCCCTCAATATCAGGCCCTCCTCAGTATGGATAAAGTATGTATATCATGCTGCATGTTCACCAGGGGTGTCCAATCCTGCTTCTGGATGGCCAATGTCCTACAGTGTTTTCTCCAAACTGCTCCAACACACTTGCTTGAAAGTTTATAGTGATTCTGACGACCTTTATTACCTGGTTCAGGTGTTTAATTAGGGTTGGAGCTAAATTCCACAGGACAAGTGGCCCTTCAGGAGCAGGATTTGACACCCCCGAATGACACCAACTGACATCGTTGTAACCCATGTTCTATACACCTTTAGTGGGTCTTGCTAGATCAGTAGTAGGTCTAGTTATTCATCTTCTGGTTTTGTGATTTTCATTCCAGTGTGAGCTGAATGTAACTCCAGATGCATTGAGGGCAATCGCCCGTTTTGCACTGGAACGAAAGACAGGAGCCAGGGGTCTCCGCTCCATCATGGTAAATAACAGGAATCAAAACCTCACTCAACCATCATTCACAAGAATTCTGTAAGGCCACGTTTACATTGCAGTCCTTTTTGCCAAATACGATTTGTTCACTATATATTTTTTTCTGACGACCAGCTTACCTTTTCTTTTAAAAGTGACCCTTATCCAATATCTGCATTTACACTAAACAGGGTTGCCAGGTCTGCAAAACAAAACCAAATGCTAATCAAAAATACCCTAATCACTTTTTTTATTCGGTAGGTTTCCAATTTAGTGGGAATCCCCCTCTGTCGAAATAGCAAGGGGGAGAGATCACAAAAAACACCCCATTGCAACAGTGTAAAATAAGCCCAATTCTGCAGGGAAACTGCAGAGCTGGCAACACTGCTGGTACTGACCTGCAAAAGCGTCCACTTGAGTCAACGGCATTTGCTTTTTCAATGACGTATAACTCGCGTTGACAGGAATATTGGATCTGTCTCTAATGGCAGACGCAAATTTACAGATCCGATTGATATCAGATTTATTTCCACATATTACACTGTTATTACACGTTCCTGGGTCATATCCGAATTAGGTTACTTAAACCATGTAATGTAAATGCGGCCTAAGTCAACAATGTCCGATGCTGCTCCTTGAGGGCCAATCTCAAATGGAGTTTAGCTCCAGCTTTCCCCAAACACACCTGTCTGGAAGTTTCTATTCATCCTGAAGACCTTGAGTAGCTGCTTCAGGTGTGTTCAAATGGGGTTGGAGGTAAACACTGGAGAGACGCTGTCCTGGAGAAGCAGGACTGGAGACCCCTGCTGCTGTAAATCCTTCTACATCTCTGGTCTTTCAGGAGAAGCTCTTGCTGGAGCCCATGTTTGAGGTGCCTCAATCTGACATCATTGCTGTGGAACTGACTGAGGAGGTGGTCCAGGCCAAGTGTGGGCCACGCTACATTAGGTACAGCTACAGTTTTTCAAGCGGCTAATGTACTGTAGATGTTAGCAATCTTCCAATCTGTTTTGGAGATGGTTCTTTAATGAATCAGTCCAATCCTTTCAGATCTCTTTTGAAATCTTCAGCCACTTCAATAGATCCTCAACATGCATTCTTAAAACTGAAGCATGAACATGCTTCTGAGCAACCTATAAGAAGTGATTCTGTCCTTAAAGGTTTTGTTTTAGGGACCAGTGGCTCCCTAGTCGGTTTGTGAACCTGGAGCACCAACTAAGAATGTGCAAAATAAACTTTGATTTTGTGTGTGTTTGTGATCCAGAGCTCCGCCCAAAGAAACCGAGGAAGAGTTTGACTCGGCCTCTGAGGAAGACAACTGGCCCAGACACGCCGACGCCGCCAACAACTGAACGTGAAGCTGCTGATCTGATATGCTGATTTATTATCAATGCTGGAAACAGTTTTTGGAATGAATGAATGGAATGTTGGGGAGTGGAAGGTTCCTCTGAGATTCGTTTGGCCAACATGTTGAGCTGATCAACAAACAGCTTCTTCTCACAGTTCATCATCCTGGTGAAACACTTCTTCAGAGCGAGAGATGTTCGGCCCGGGTCTCCGTCTATGGTGAGGGGCATGACATTTCCTGACTAGGCGCCGAGTGCTGCCAATCACAACACACACTGGCCCAGCCGACCGATCACAGCACACACTGGCCCAGCCCTGGCCCAGCCGACCGATCACAGCACACACTGGCCCAGCCGACCCATCACAGCACACACTGGCCCAGCCGACCCATCACAGCACACACTGGCCCAGCCAACCAATCACAGCACATTTCGTATTTGTGAGTGCAGGCTGAGGGTCAGAGCAAGGCTGTCCATGCTGCACTTCTGCATAGGGTCTGGCCTCCTCTATGAGCGCCTGGGGGTCTCCACCGAGCACCAGCCGGGCCACCTCACTGTCCAGACCCGCTTTACCCCAGGCGTAGTGCTGCACCACACAGCACACTGGGAACACTGCGAACAGACACGGACACCTGATTGAGCTGTCAGCTACACCGACCATGCAATCAACACACAAATCAGCGAGAACGACAGCCAGTCGTGCTTTAACTCGAGCCGATCTGAATGTTTAGTGAAATGCAGAATGAAATGTGAAGACTGAACTGACGTCACAGCCCGCCAACCAATCACGAGCCTTCGGACGTAAACAAATATTATCCATATTGTAAAATAACTTTTTAATGTATAGCCAGGCCGTTCGAATTTCTTTAATCTCAGGTACATTCTGGACGATTAAGCTAACAAAATTAATAGGTTAAAGATATATTGCATTTTTAATATGAATTATTTTCACAACAATAGAGAGATAATTATAATTAATTCTGCATTAATTATAATAAACAACATTTAACAAAGTATAACCAGTTAAATTGTGCAAACTATAAAATAAGTAAATGTATATGCATTATATATTATATATGTCTGCTAAATGCATACATTATGTAGCGTCTGGACCACTCCAACACACAATATATATTTTCATTTGTCAAAAAAAAAATCTATAAATCTGGCATAAATCTGGAAATTTCCACACAGAAATAAAGGCCTGGAACTAGAGCACAAATGCAATGTAGAAAAGATATGCTCACTCACTCACACACACACACACACACACACACACACGTGTGACTGCAGCAGAGAGCATTTTTATAGAAAATGGCAAATAAAATCAATAAATCCTGCATAAATCTGAAAATGTCTGCACAAAAACGAAGGCCTGATACTAGAACACAAATGCAATGTGGAACGAGCATATTCACTCACTCACGTACACACACACACACACGTACACACACACACACACACACACACACACACACACCATTCATATCTTCTTATTGCAGTTTGTGTGTGTGTGTGTGTGCGTGTGTGTGTGGTTTTTATTTACATTTAAGTAAAATAAAAGTTTTAATTTTACTTTTTAGATTGAAAAAAATATGTGCCTGCAATCAAGTTTTAGTGACAACTTGTGTGGCATTTCTGCAAATTTATGTGGCATTATTGCAAAAGTGGGAACTTCAAAATACCTCAAACAACAAAAAAACTAATTTTATCCTTTGAGAAAAATACAGTTTTTAATGTATTTTATAATGTTTCAACATATATTTGCAACATATATATCAGAAAAGTTGTGAGAGGAGCAGTTAGCCACTTCCAGAAAAAGGAATGGATCTCTATGGGCCTCTTGCTGGATATATATGGTCATTACACTTTTTTTTGTTTTTTTTCAAAAACTGTAATTTCTATACGTTTTTTTTCTAACCAGCAGATGGCAGAATTCTACACATAACACCTAGATCAATATCCAGAAACAACTTAAATAAAATTTAGATAATCATTTAAGTGATTTTTTTTCATGAAAATTTAATATTTCACATGCAAGCTAATGGTGTAGTTTGGGGGGGGGGGGGGGGGTTTTTTTTTTTTTTTTTTTTTTTTTAAAACTGGGTTTTCCTAAACAAAT
>NW_015506811.1:135062-139410 GCF_001515645.1 Sinocyclocheilus grahami
GGATTATTATTATTATTATTATTTTTTAAAACAGTGGTTTACTGAACAAATTGCTCTTTATTTAAATAAATCAAATTATGATTAAAATTAGCTTATGGTCTAAACTTGAGCCCTTTTACATTAGCCTGCCATGAGGTTACAATTAACAACAGAGCCTAAACTTAAATTTGATTACTATTTATTTTTAATTATAATAATCAAGACTCGACTTAAAAACTTTTATGCAAAAATGTAAATTGCACATAAAGTAGTTTTTAAATTAACCTCTTAAAATGTCTATTAGTTTTGTTTTATTATTATCATTTACACAGCTGTCATAACTTGTTTCATAATAGATTTATTCAAACATACATTAAATAATTAAGACATCACTAAAAGGTAAAGTAAAATGAGTATATAGTCTAATATTTGGCGAAATGCTCTTCTCTGGACTTAATTTCTCAAGTTGTAGACACTGAGGACTTGCCAGAGGTAAATTAAATGCTACGTGACATTTGTTTTCAAGCCGTTTTAATGACGTCTTTCCGTGGTTGAAACACTGATTGAGCGATTACACGAGACGTCCATTCATGTGTATTTCGCGTTAAAACTAGTAGTAAAGAGGAAGGGATGATCGCGCTGCTATACCGCGATCTGTCACGCCACATCAAAGAGCACCAAAACGGCATTTAATGTTTGAACTAACTAAAAAATTGACATAATTTGAAAGACGAGACTCTGTTTCTTATCAAAAGTAACAATATATAAAACTGGAAGTTTCAAATGAAGTTCCACTCGTGCAGTGGTTAAAACAATGCTGTATTTAATTTGTCAGTAAACATAGGCTACGTACCGAACCAAAAGACCCGTACCGAAAATTTTTGGTATGAATAGGGCCTTTCGCACCGCTTTAGTTCCAGAACTAAATGTACAGTACTAAAGTACTGGGACGATTTTGCGCGAACTATTTCCCAGTACCATTTAAAGGGTTGCATTCGCACCGACAGTGTGTAGTAGGAACCGGTCGACAGCGTCACGATTAGTACCAGTTGTGCTGGTTAGACCCTGCTCCGGAGTAGTGGTTCTCGAAAAAGGCAGTCCGGTACTAAAATCACTCCCAGTTCCGGCGGTGCGAACACGCCGAAAAGTGGGTAGTTCCACAATTAGTTCTGGTACTATGAAAAGGTTCCCACGGTGCGAAAGGCCCTAATGCTACACCCCTAGTACTAGATAGCATTAGTTAACCGCTGTGTATTACCTTATTATGGAAGTTTAGGGGCCAGACGTTCTGGAAGGTTTATAGGTAAAAACTTGGAGGTCATATATTTTTGGTAGTGCTTGTAAAAAATCATGCTACAGAAATAATAAGAGTGCTACTGTACTATGCTATAGCAGTCGAGACCAGTTCATTTGAGTCCAGGCCGAAACCTAAGTAAGTTGAGTTTACGACAAGACCAAGACCATGAAAACAGTGTCTTGGACTCAAGACCTTTATGTCCTTTATGACCTCACCTGAGCTGGAGATGCCTGGATGTCTGCCGTTGTCCTCCTCACCCTCGGACACCTCAAAGGGTGGACTGCGTCCTCCGGGGTCCTCATCATCAGTACTGCAGTGGGGGATGGGGGACCGCTGGTACAGTGGGTGGGGGATGTAAGTATACTGTAGAGATAAACCAATAATCATCAGTCTTGCCTTAACACTTTTGTGGCTCCTTATACTAAAACATGAAGCCATACAATCAAAGCAATCAATACTATCACCCAACTCGGTCCAAGTTCTCAGAATTAGGACACATCTATGGCTGTTAACTGTATCTAATCCACCTAACCTGCATGTGTTTGGACTACAGGGGAAACCAGAGCTCCCTGCGGAAACCCCCTGACAAGGGGAGAGAACATGTAAACCTGGCTCAGTCGGGACTCAAAACCAGGGACCTTCACGCGGTGAGGTAACAGTGCTGAGCCCATGTTCCACCCAGACTGCATCCATAACCTAAACCTCAGTGAGACTTACGAAAACCTACAAATTAAATTGTACAAATTCACATGAATTCGTCACCAGTTTCCCAAAACATACAAAAACATGCAATTTTGAAGTAAAAAAAAGCATGAACCTGCAGCCTAAACATAACCCTTATTGGGGCATGAGCAGGTCATTCGAAAACAACAAATGAGATTGTATGAATTCATAAGAATTTGCAACCAGTTTGCCAAAACGTGACATTTTTAAATAAAAAAGCGTGAGCGTGTACCCTAAAACTACCCCTCAGTGGGCATGAGCATAGAAAACGAACCAATGAGATAATACAAATTTAGATGAATTTGTCAACGGTTTTTCAAAACAGTCAAAAATATATTATTTGTAATAAAAATAGTGAAACTGCACCCCTAGTCCAAATGAGATTTCATGATTTTAGTGAATTTGGCATTAATTTGATAAAATGTGCAATAGTTACAAACTGTCAAGAGTCTGTGTTGTCTAAATTGTAATTTCACTAGATATTGGATAATGCAAAATATAAAGCAAAATATCAAACAAATGAAAATGATCAGGTGATGTTTTGTGATTAGTGTATCAATCGGACATTCCCCCACACTTAAAAAATGCTGGTTTTGCATGATCTTGTATAAATATCAAATACGTGGAAACCACAGAATTACTTTACATTGAAAGAGGAAGTAGAAAAACTCAGTGTCAACAGAAAGGGACACACAATGATGTGCTCTCAGATTTACAAATCAAGTGCGCATCAGGTTTTGCTTCCAAATCAGCCCAGATAACCACAAAGTTTAATTTCTATCAGCAGAATCATACAAACACATTTAGAGATGGCCTGTTTATTACTGAATTATATTTGGAGGGGTGTATCTAAAATGAACGTTTATATTAATTTACACTTGGTTTCAATGTAAGTGAGCAAAAATGCACATTTAATCACTACTTCTCCTAGTGCTGCATGAGCAACTGTCATTTAGATGATATAAAAAATACAATGTGAGAAAATCAAAGTGAACCCATTATAATAAATGATACTGTCTACAGTGGATGAGACTCGACACTGACAGTGAACTGAAGGCCAGTTTTATTTCTGTAATGCATGCACTTGCGATACTTCCGACAACGATACGAATGGATTTAGAACTTCGTTGACATTATTAGCATAGACAGCATTTAGCTATTGAGACATGACCACAACTAGACACAAGTAGAGGCAATGTTAGGCTTAGGGTTAGAGGTTAGCGTTTGTTTAAGCATTACACTGTGATTTACATGACCAATCAAATCATTAGAATGTATGTGGGCGGGGTCTGTGCTTAAGTGGTTTAAGAAAAACAGAAGCTAAATTGTATGTTTTTATTTTGTAATATATGATAACATGTAATTTATTCCTGTAATCAAAGCTGAATTTTCAGCATCATTACTCCAGTCTTCAGTGTCACATGATCCTTCAGAAATCATTTTGTTATTTCTATTTCAAATAAATGCCGTTCATCGAATTTTATATTCATCAAAGAATCTGAAAAAAAGTATCTCATTTTCCACAAAAATATTAGACAGCACAACAGTTTTTAATATTCATAATAATAATAATAATAAAACATTTTTTTTGCAGCAAATCGACATATTAGAATTATGTTTTGCCATCACAGGAATAAATTGCAGTTTAAAATATATTAAAATATAAAACATATATTTTAAACTGTAACAATACTTCACAGTTTTACTGCTTTTACTGCATTTCTGATCAAATAAATGCAGGTTTGGTGAGCTTAATTATTCCTGGCAGTGTATGTGTTGATGAGCTGCTTTATGTCTGAAATTGTATGCTCAAATATCAAATGCTGAAACTCTAGCAAATTCAAAAATCCTAGTTTGCATCAGATTCAAATGCTGTGATTGTCTTCGGCTCGCAGGTCTTGTGTAAATGTGTGCAGCAGCAGCAGCAGGCTTTAGTCAGGAAAAGACAGTGTTGAGCAATCAATATGTCTCCGCTCACATCCTGCCCATCTCTCTTTCTCTTTCTTTCAGAACTTTCCTCTGATTACAGTCACTGAACCAATATTAATAACTGAATATTTTTCATGCAGACTAAAAACTAAAGTAAATTGAGCACACCTTTAATATCTTTCTTATTTTACTGAATAGAATATAATGAATTCTGTACTTCTGTTGAAAGGCCACAGTTAATCAGTTCATAGACAGACAGACAGACAGACAGACAGACATATAGATAGATAGATAGATAGATAGATAGATAGATAGATAGATAGATAGATAGATAGATAGATAGATAGATAGATAGATAGATAGACAGACAGACAGATAGATAGATGATAGATGGATGGATGGACGGACGGACGGACGGAC
>NW_015506811.1:139477-139766 GCF_001515645.1 Sinocyclocheilus grahami
AGATAGATAGATAGATAGACAGACAGACAGATAGGTGATAGATAGACAGACAGACAGACAGGCAGGCAGGCAGGCAGATAGATGATAGATAGATGGATAGACAGAAAGACAGATAGATAGATAGATAGATAGAGAGACAGACAGACAGACAAACAGACAGATAGATAGATAGATAGATAGATAGATAGATAGATAGATAGATAGATAGATAGATAGATAGATAGATAGATAGATAGACAGACAGACAGACAGATAGATGATAGATAGATAGACAGACAGACAGATAGAT
>NW_015506811.1:139777-144901 GCF_001515645.1 Sinocyclocheilus grahami
ATGATAGATAGATGATAGACAAATAGACAGATAGATAGATAGATAGATAGATAGATAGATAGATAGATAGATAGATAGATAGATAGATAGATAGATAGATAGATAGATAGATATATAGATAGACAGACAGACAGACAGACGGGTTTGCTGACTAACCTGTGGAGGAACGACAGGTAAAAGTGTTCCCATCCCTGAATCTACGGCTGGATGGAAGGACTCCACGTCTCCGTAGCGGTATGTGCTGGGATGCAGCTCAGTGAAATGGTTTCCTTGAGGCGGCTCAAATTCACTGTGATGGCCATGAACACTTGTGTAGTCCCATCCACTTTCTTGCATGACAAAAAGGGAGAATAAATTATGAAGTTAAATTTAAAATAAGTTGGAGAAATGTAATTTTATTTTATTTTTGTTTATTTTTTATTTTAGTAAATTTTTCTTATTTCAGTAAATTTTTAAAATTTGAATTATCTTTTTATTTTAGTATAGTTAATTTTTTTTAGTTTAGTTAAATTTATTTTATTTTATTTTATTTTAGTTTATTTTTGTTTAGTTTAGTTTAGTTTTTTATTTTATTTTATTTTAGTTTTTCTAGCTTATTTTATTTTATTTTATTAGTTTAGTTTAGTTTACTTTATATTTGTTTAGTTTAGTTTAGTTTTTCTCACTTATTTTAGTTTATTTAATTTTAGTTTATTTTAGTTTAATTTAATTTAATTTAATTTAATATTTTAATTTAATTTAATTTAATTTAGTTTAGTTTAGTTCCCTTTCAAGGGAACTTCAAACTGCGTCTTCTAGGGGTCGCTATGGGGAATGCCTCGTCGTGACCCGTGTCTGAAGCATACATTGAAAAAACACCAACAACACGTTGGGCGGCGACAGCCCATGACATCACTACCGGTGCGACTATAGTATAAATAGGTGCCGGGAGAACATGTCATTCTCTTCTTCGTCTTCACTGACTGTTTTGTTTGAAGAGTGCAATTTCTGTGGCGTTCATTGTGAGCATATTTTAATGAAAAGCTCCACTCTTGTTTGTCTCTCTTTTCGAGGAAAGGGGGGCAGCTATCTGCTTCCCGTGGCTCAGGACCCACCACTGCTGAGGCACGGAGGAGGTTGGGCTTGTGGGGATCGCAGGTGGATCCGGCTCATGAGTTTAAAAAAGGAGCCCCTCTCGCACTCGTGTGCTGTGGACGAGAGTAAGCTGCTGGAGGATGATGTTATTTCTTTAACATTGTTTGATCTGGGGGCCGGTGCTATGCTGGGTTCGGCCCGGTAAGAGCAGGAGATGTCTGAGGACGGCGAAGAAGCTGAGGCTGAGCCTTCGCAATCCTCCTGCTCTGCGTATGGTGAGTTTTGAGCGTTATCTTTCTTACGCATTCATCGATTCTAGCATACGAGTTATGCCAACATCGAGGCGATGCGCGGAAACGACTATGAGAGGATGCCCCTGTAAAAAAGACGACTGGCTAGCTATCTTTCTATGGGTGAGACGTCCTCTCTTAAAACTCCCTCCTTGCCATCTCGCTTAGATGGCAGGGCATACGCAGCAGCAGGTCAGGCTGTTGCTTCGTTTGCTCACAATGCAGTGCTCTAGGCATATTAGGCTGACCTGCTGGAAGACCTGGATAAAGGCCTGATGAGGTAGCTGAGTTTCGCCGCACCACAGATCTCACTCTCTATGCTACTAAGCATGGCAGCTATAGTAGGTATTGAGAGACATCTGTGGGTGAACCTGGCAGTTATCGGGATGGAAGAGAGGGGTTTCTTCTCAATGCGCCGGTTTCGCCTTCCGAATATTTTTGGTTACCTCCATTGAGACGGTGGTTGAGAAGATCAGGGAGGCAAAGGTGCGCTCAGCGGCCTTCAGTCCTTCATTTCACGATGGTCCAGGTCTAAGCCCTCGCGCTCCTCCCCCACCTGCGGGTAGGGTTAGAAGGAATCGCTGGTCAAAAGGAGGTAGACAAGACCTAGGGACATGATCCAGACAAGGCATCAGCACTTTCGTCCAGATCAGAGTGATACTTGAGTATCTACTCGTTTCCTTCAGGGGTCTTACATCTGCCCTTAGCTCCTAATTCCCCTACAACCACCAGCTCTCCACCTGACCGAGGTTAGGTAGGAATTTTCCTACATTTCCGTCTCCTATGCTGGACCTATATGTTTGGTTGGTTCTATGGCTTCATAGGCCTTGCTGATGGTCTGGACTAGAGGCTACTTTGTTTGAGGCCTCTTGAACAGGGCTCCGGCGCGGGAACCATGGTGGGGGAGTATGATCCATTCTATATATACAGTATATATGTATATATATATTTTTAATGTGCTGGTGGTTATGTGTGTATAGACCTTCTGTGAGATTTCTTTGCAGCGTTTTCCGGGACCTGTGTGTTTCTGTCCTTTTTAAGGGAGGTCCTCTGTGATCACCCCTTTACTGAATTCAGAAACCAGGTGCTCGACTGGCAGTGTTACCTCACTCGTCGATATTGTGTCCAGCCAGTATGATAGCCCTGGTTCCGGCTTCATGCTTCCTGGACCATGCGGCCAGGTCAGAGGCTTCTGCGGGAGCCTTCTTGATCATCAGGCCCCCTGCACGACACTGCAAAAAATTCCTGGATGTTCGGGCTCCAGGATATCCCCTCTTGCTGAGGCATCGGGCAGGAAGTATAGGTGGCATTTGCGAGAACCTTCTTGTGTAATGCTGTCTCAGGCAGTGCTCCTCTTGCCTTAGTGGGTCGTATTTGAGCTTGCCTCTCCCGTTTGGCCCAGTACCTCAGGGTATCTGTGATCAGATGCCTGGAAATTTAAATCCATGCTATGGTAAACCTCTGTTCTGAAACGCACATAGTGGCAAGTGCGCACGTTGAACACTTTGCGCACTTTCTAAAATCCACAGTAGTGGTAAGTGTGCACGCTGAGCACTTTGCGCACTTTCTAAAATCCACACAAGTGGTAAGTGTGCACGCTAGACTTTGCGCACTTTCTGAAATCCTGTACGGTAAGGGTTACGCCCTTATAGCTTCGTTCCCTTTCTCTGAGTTGGTTAGACCCCGGTACCTTGGGCTCCACTCAACCAGTGTGTCTCTATTTTTGACACACTTGGAAGTATCGCTCCCCTCACCATTGAGGGTTACTATGAGCATGCTGCTTCCTATCGAGTGCCTGGGTTCGCTCTGTTGGCTGTTCTCATGGTAATATTAGCAGTGCTCCCCTTTACCAAAGGGTTGCCTATGAGCGCGCTATTCTTTCTGAGTTCGGAGTTCTCCTCTCACGTGAGAGTTGAGTTCTCTGTTTTCCCAGAGCACCTGGAACCAGTAGCATCAGGTGAACTTTTCAGAGTGCCACGACGGCCCTCTTGGAACGGTATCCTAAAATCCATGTTATGGTAAGTGTGCACGCGAAGGCTTTGTGCACTTTCTAAAATCCACATTGTGGTAAGTTCGCATGCTAGTTCTTTGTGTTCTTTTCTAAAATCCTGTATGGTGAGGGCTTCACGCGGTTGCTTCGTGCCCTTTCTTGAGCTGGTTTAAGCCCCGTTCACCTTGGGCACCACTCCACTTATGTATTCTAGGATACCTACTTTAACAGGGTGTGGCCACTAGAGGTCTATTGAGACAGTTCCTTTCAGAGCTTATGCAAGAGCAAGCGGTAGCCCCTGTGTGACAGACCAAGACTTAGTATGATACTAGTTTCTTGGTCGTATCCCCTTAAAGGAATCCATTATGATTCCAAGCCTTGAGCTCTACCCCGGGCCCAGGAGTCTGGCCCTAACAGGTAAGTTGGGTATGTAGCCTAGGCCTTTGGCTGTAGGAGATAAAGTCACGGACAGCCGTCTGACGTCCCAGGGGAAACTCACCTTGAAAATGGTAAAGTTGGTACTTAGTGCTCGCCATGGTTCTGGCCCGCACTCCCCTCAGCATGGCGGCGTGGGTATATCGTTCCCCATAGTGACCCCTAGAGGACGCAGTGTCTCGTTTCCTACTCAGGGAACCATGGTTACATAAGTAACCTGAGACGTTTTTCTAGTTTATTTTATTTTAGTTTAGTTTAGTTTATTTTAGTTTAGTTTTTCTAGTTTAGTTTAGTTTAGTTTAGTTTAGTTTAGTTTAGTTTAGTTCAGTTCAGTTCAGTTTATTTTATTTTCAGTATCCAACAAACCAGTTCAGGATATTTAGAACCGCAAACAGAGAATCATCACACAATTAATATATAGAAGTAGTAGTAGTCATCAATTGAAGTGGATCAAAAAAAGTTAATCAAAGTTGTCCTAAGATAAAACGCATTTTGGTTTTAGGTTTTAGGACAATGAAAGGTTTTGATCCACTTAAAATGTTGACTAGTATACACACAGACACACACACACACACACACACACATGTCCATCTCTGTATCTGTCTGTCTGTCTGTGTATCTAATCTATCTATCTATCTGTCTATCTGTCTGTCTGTCTGTCATATGTCTGTCTGATCTATCTATCTGTCTCTGTCTGTCTGTCTGTGTATCTAATCTATCTATCTATCTATCTCTCTATCTATCTATCTGTCTGTCTGTCTGTCTATCTACCTGTCTGTCTGTCTGTCTATCTACCTGTCTGTCTGTCTGTCTATCTACCTGTCTGTCTGTCTGTCTATCTACCTGTCTGTCTGTCTGTCTATCTACCTGTCTGTCTGTCTGTCTATCTACCTGTCTGTCTGTCTGTCTATCTACCTGTCTGTCTGTCTGTCTATGTATCTGTCTCTCTGTCTGTCTGTCTGTGTATCTAATCTATCTATCTATCTATCTATCTATCTATCTGTCTGTCTGTTATATGTCTGTCTGGTCTATCTATCTGTCTCTGTCTGTCTGTCTGTCTGTCTGTCTGTCTGTCTATGTATCTGTCTCTCTGTCTGTCTGTCTGTCTGTTTATCTGTCTGTCTGTCTGTCTGTCTGTCTGTCATATGTCTGTTATATGTCTGTCTGATCTATCTATCTATCTCTGTCTGTCTGTGTGTCTGTCTGTCTGTGTATCGAATCTATCTATCTATCTATCTATCTATCTATCTATCTATCTATCTATCTATCTATCTATCTATCTATCTATCTATCTATCTATCTATCTATCTATCTATCTATCTATCTATCTGTCTG
>NW_015506811.1:145008-157197 GCF_001515645.1 Sinocyclocheilus grahami
CTATCTATCTGTCTCTGTCTGTCTGTCTGTCTGTCTGTCTGCCTATCTACCTATCTATCTATCTATCTATCTATCTATCTATCTATCTATCTATCTATCTATCTATCTATCTATCTGTCTGTCTATCTGTCTGTCTGTCTGTCTGTCTGTCTGTCCGTCCGTCCGTCTGTCCGTCTGTCTGTCCATCTATCTATCCATCCCCCAAGTCTACTGAAGTATGTTTTGCAAGAAAATACTATTTTAGTTGTTCTACTTAAAAAATGTCATATTTATTTGTTACTTGCCATTTCTTTGTAATTATTTGTAAACATTTACTGGCAATTTCTGAGTTAAAATTATTTCAAAGTAAGTCCTTCATTATTTTCCACATAATTGTTTTTTTCAGTCTATCTATCATCTATTTTGAATAGAATACTTTACATATGTGCTTATTGAAAACACTCCATAAACACACACGCGTGCGTGCACACACACACACACACACACACACACACAAAGTAAATGGGGAAGTTTGGAGCTTTCACATTCACTTCCCCAAAATCTGAATGTGAGATACTTTTATGGACACTTGTGTAATGTCATCTCTTTTCTAGAGTTGAGTGCTCTGCAAGTCTTTTATTTTTGGATTTAAAAAATCCCTTAATGGAGATTCAAACAATATAATAAATGAGCTTGATGAGATTATTGAGGATAAATCAGATGTCATCTTGAATGCTTGGTTCTTATTTCGATAGGACTGTTTTTAACTGTAGCTGACCAGAGCATTGTGACTACTGAGTGGGAACCCGAGGGTTTTGAGAGTCTGTGTGTTCTCATGTTTTCCCAATAGTGCATTGCAGGGTATTTTCAGGCACCACAGGAAGTCCTGCACACACACGCTCTCTCTCTCTCACTCTCTCACAGACACACACACACACACACTGTCTCTGTTGCACAACAGTCCTGAGGAGCTCTCTAACTAACTCACTCTACAGAGGACAACAGCCACAACACCATCATTCAGCTTGAGAAAAGTTGAACTTAGATGTATGTTTTGTTATGTTGTTAACAGTAATCACTCACAAAAGGCTTTCCTTAGACAGTCGCTTAGCTACCTTTTTGAGGGACATTTCTGATTAAACGAGGGCCACTATTATGGACCATATATTCAATCATGGCCCTACAATGGCCAAGGTGGGTCAAAAGGTACAGCTGAATGTTGGGAGAACAACTGTTTCCTCAGTCATTCAAATGTTTCATAGACAGAACAGGTATTTTGACAAGGTGCACTGTGCTTTAATACTGTATAATTACTGTAATGCTTCATATCTTGTTTGTGAACAATTACACAAGACTTGTCATTCTGATGACACTGATATGTTTAATCACATAAATACTTACTTTTGAGAGATGGATTTTGAGAAAATGACAGGTTTTTGCAGGTAATCCAACACTGTGTAGTGCTGTTTGTACAAATTGTTTTGAGAAAATGCACTTATTGGTTTGTAAATGTTACCCAACAGGCATCTTGACATCAGTTTCAACTTAAATATTAGTCAAGACTTGATCAAAATGGTGTAACATCATTGTAAATTCAGTTTGGATGGCCATTTCTTCCAGTGTGAAAATAGGAAGTTAATTCCACATATAAATTGGTTTAATGTATATGTAGGCCAATATTTTTGATGTTCAATTTACATCGAATCAACGTCATGTCAAGTTTTTGATGTCAGTTTGATTTGCATATTGATCTGTTATTTTTAACGTTACTTTTGGTCAATTTGCCATCTTTTCAACATCAATTGCCCACTGGGTAAATATGATTCTAGAAATGTAATAAACCAAGTGAAAAAACTGTAATAAAGAAAAATCTTTCAGAATATTCAAACAGTCAAATCAAGTATACACTTTTTAAAAGCATTAGAAGCTATTTGTTTGAAAAATTGCTAGTAACAATATTATTGTTACTATAAAAAGTTGCTCATTCACACTCGTTCACAAAATTTTGGCCTTTGGAATTTATTTACCAAAAATGTCATGTTTATCTGCATCCTGCATTTTGTGCATAACCTGTTTACCACATTATTGTCCTCCATTATATTAAACCGAACATTGCATAAAAATTGTGACACCCAAAAAGAAATGATTCCGATGTGGTTCCAAATTTAGGATAATTTTTTAACCATCTTGGGAACCATTCTATCCATTCTGGGGAAGTTTTTATATTTGATTTGCTTTCATCTTTTTTCATTTTTGATGTTTATTTATTTGTTTATTTAATTTATGTATAATAGAAATAGAACTTTTTATTTCCTAGTTCTTCAGAAAAAAGATCTATATACTGGTCAACTGCATAATTTTATTTGTGTAAATGAGCTGTCTGACTTAACACAAGGTACTGTATGGTGTTCAACAAGGTTCAGTCTTGGGCCTTTTGTTGTTCTGTATGTACATGCTCCCTTTTGGAGTTATTATTAGACAGCATGTTATTACGATTCATAGCTAACACACAGCTTTTCTCCAGATAAGTTTTTTTTTTAATTGGTGGATTACATTAAGGAGATTTAACACAAACTATTAAGTAATTTCCAGGATCAAAACAGTTAACTTATAAACTTTGTCTGTAAGACCTTTTTTTTTTACACCAATAGTTTCCACCTAAGAAATTATGGTTAGTTATGGAACATTCTCTTCTTATTATGATGCTGATAAAGTAGAGAATGTATTCATAACTGATCCTGATTATTACATTGTAATGCCGAGTACATTCCAATCATCTTTCCACTGCTTACTTGTCCAGTTTCACAGCAGTTATGGTCTAGTCCATCAATATCTAAGAGGACACTTAAGTAACTTCTTCTGTTTCTCTAACCACACCTTTCAAGAGACCAGTTTTGAGGTTCACTGGCTCTGGCCTTGCCCTTTTTTCAACTCCACAGCTCCTTTTCATCGGCGTTTATCTCACTCAGTTTCAGATCTTAACCAGTGTCTGTCACCAAAAGAGGATGTTTCTCATTATCAATCCTGCATGTTTTATTAATTTATTGAAACATGTTAGGTGAGGTGGGATTCCCCAACTGGATGTTGGTTTCTCCCAGAGCTGCTTGCTTATCATATCTCACTGTATCTTATTTTATCCTGGGGAGTTTTTCTTTTTTTATCGTCTTCCGCTTGCTGGGAAATATACAGTAAGGCACTATTCTTTTTTGAAATTATTTTTATTGTGCCATGTGCTAACATATACTGTATGTAAAAAGAATTTAATTAAATTGTTTAAAAGAACCAGTTAACAAATATACACTTTCTCCAAATAACCAGATATAGGAAACAGAGATAAAAGAGGGGTTTTTGGAGCAAAGATGCTGAACATAACAACTGAAAGGCCATTATATTAAGTGCCACAGTACTTAATGACAATCTTCAGAGCATGAAGAATTTCTGATAGTCATAGCTAAAAACTAGTGGATCACTGCTCAACTGTAGTGATCCGATATGCAGTTTGCAAGTGCTGAACATGCCAAGGAGAGCAGTACTGACGCTCTACCTCCATCATCTGGCAATTAAGAGTATCTTGTACAGTATATGTCTACATCTGCTGGTGCTGAAGCTTTGTCTCTACCCCGCTGAAATTAGACTAATTTGGACCAGCTTGAATTCCAAGATGGTCTTAATTGGTTTTAGATGAGCAATGCTATCCTGTTACTGTCACAAGCTGGTTAAGATACTCTCTCATGTATACCAAAGCAGTGTAACCATTCTGAACTGACATGAAAGTGACCAATAATCTAACAACAACAATAACAACAGTAGTAGTAGTAGTAGTGTTGCTAAAAACAGCATCAGTTAGTTTTTTTTAAATTTATTATTATTTATTCGGGTAGATTCATAATGCATAAAATTGCACTAATGGGTGACTCTCAGAACAATACTTTCCGGTCATATACTATATTGAAAAAAATATTATTATTGAATTTGGGTTGGTGTATAAAATCAAGTACCTAGCCATGCAGTCTACATTTAAGAACATTTGTGAGAAAACGGGTGTTTCTTTTTTGAGTTCCTTTTGATCACTCTAATGACAAAAGCAGAAGTAGAATTCATTTTCTTTGATGCACCAATGCATTTACAAGCTCCTAAAGCATTTCTGTCAATGTGATAAATTATACAGTCTTTCAGGGCAATGAGATGCAGATTATGGGTCTTAGCTGAACATAAATATAGTTCATTAAAATTCAGTAGATTTTAAAGATTAATCCTCCTGTTCTGTTTGGGGTCTGAAAGAAAATGTATAATTATGTTTTAGAAAAAATAATCAATTTGGTGTCTAAGTGTTTTCACACATATACATTACTTTGGGAATAGTTTGGGGAAGACGCTTTTCTATTCCAGCATAACTGTTTACAAAGCAAGGTCCATAAAGACATTGTTACTTTTGAGTTTGTACATTTTATTTGTAAAATGTATAATTTTTATATTGTTTAATGTTTTTTTTTTAAATTTTTTTATTTAAATCTGAATTGAATTATACTACTAGTACTACTACTACTACATTATTTCCCATTACAGTGATAAATATTGTTCAGGACAAACCGCTTAATTAAAAAAAAGAAAAGAAAAAAAAAGTTTTAATGTCAGAAATCTCAAAGGTCCTACATTAGATCCTTTTGCATTTTTATCCATGAAAATATATGTATACGGGGTGCACTATCACCCGGACACGTTTATAAGATTCGCCCGAATATCCTTTATGGGAACAGCGGCATAACAGCTGCTGTCTGACGAACCCGGAGCGCTTTCATCAGCAGTCTCCAGTGTCGGCACTGGTCCTCCTTCATCCCGAGTCCAAGCGAGCAGCAGCAGAGGCACAGACATGTCTGTCTAGAGCTCCAGCAGCATATGTATCGTCCTGTTATGTCGGGTTTAGGATGATATGGGCTCTGCGGAAGATGTGACAGCTATCCGCGGGCGTCATGAGGATATTAACGGCGTCGGGGCTCTTCCTGGCCTTCTGCTCCATCGGGCTCTTGACCATGGCCATCAGCACGGACTACTGGTACGAAACAGATGCGCGGAAACACCGGGACCGATGCAAAAAATACGCCAGCAAGAGAAATGACCCAGGGTACATATACATCTCCAACCAGAATCTCCCACTCCGGACGCGACCTAAAGCGAGTCCTCTGCGGGAATCCCCGCACCCTGAGCCCGTCGTGGAATCGCGCTGCAGCCGCCGCTACAACTCGACCACAACCGGACTGTGGAGGAAATGCCACCGAGAAGGCTTCGATCTGGAGAACGAGGACCTGATTTTTAAAGGTGATGATGATGCTAAATGGGCCACATGTGAGCAGTACCCAGATCTGAAGCTGATGTTGCAGAGCTGTAGCGTGTTTATGTGTTTACTGAACATGTGTGAAGGAGTGCGGAAGAATGCTTGGCGCTATCCAAGGTGCTGATCTCTAACATCAACACCAACACCAACCACACGCTCACGTTCACACTTTCATCACATTTCAGCTCAAATACAGAAACAGATGGAGACTGTCAGGGCAATGGGATCCATTTGAGGTCTAAAGAGACCACGAGGCCCTTTTATTAAGGGAAAACACAACCCTCTCTGGTACAGACAGTATATTATATTTGTTTCTTTTTCATGTTACTTTTGATTACTCTAATAACAAAAGCAGAAATAATTTTTAAAATGATAAAAAATTATACGTTTTCTTTGATGCACTGATGCATGTACGTCTTTTATGTGATAAATTATACAGTCTTTCAGGGCAATGAGATGCAGCTTTTGGGTCTTAGCCAAAGATAAATAAACTTGCTTAAAATTCAGTAGATTTTTACTCCTGTTCTAACGTTTGGGGTCCGAGAGAAAATTTATGACTATGTTTTATAAAAATAATCAGCTTGATGTCTAAGCACTTTCCACACATACATTACCGAAATAAAACATAAATCCAATCAAATTTCTGACTGATGTAGTACTCTCCTGTGTACATACAGCAAAATTTTATATAGATTGTACAAATTATATTTACCTCCATCATCTGGCAATTAAGAGTATCTTGTACAGTATATGTCTACATCTGCTGGTGCTGAAGCTTTGTCTCTACCCCGCTGAAATTAGACTAATTTGGACCAGCTTGAATTCCAAGATGGTCTTAATTGGTTTTAGATGAGCAATGCTATCCTGTTACTGTCACAAGCTGGTTAAGATACTCTCTCATGTATACCAAAGCAGTGTAACCATTCTGAACTGACATGAAAGTGACCAATAATCTAACAACAACAATAACAACAGTAGTAGTAGTAGTAGTGTTGCTAAAAACAGCATCAGTTAGTTTTTTTTAAATTTATTATTATTTATTCGGGTAGATTCATAATGCATAAAATTGCACTAATGGGTGACTCTCAGAACAATACTTTCCGGTCATATACTATATTGAAAAAAATATTATTATTGAATTTGGGTTGGTGTATAAAATCAAGTACCTAGCCATGCAGTCTACATTTAAGAACATTTGTGAGAAAACGGGTGTTTCTTTTTTGAGTTCTTTTTGATCACTCTAATGACAAAAGCAGAAGTAGAATTCATTTTCTTTGATGCACCAATGCATTTACAAGCTCCTAAAGCATTTCTGTCAATGTGATAAATTATACAGTCTTTCAGGGCAATGAGATGCAGATTATGGGTCTTAAAATTCAGTAGATTTTAAAGATTAATCCTCCTGTTCTGTTTGGGGTCTGAAAGAAAATGTATAATTATGTTTTAGAAAAAATAATCAATTTGGTGTCTAAGTGTTTTCACACATATACATTACTTTGGGAATAGTTTGGGGAAGACGCTTTTCTATTCCAGCATAACTGTTTACAAAGCAAGGTCCATAAAGACATTGTTACTTTTGAGTTTGTACATTTTATTTGTAAAATGTATAATTTTTATATTGTTTAATGTTTTTTTTTTAAATTTTTTTATTTAAATCTGAATTGAATTATACTACTAGTACTACTACTACTACATTATTTCCCATTACAGTGATAAATATTGTTCAGGACAAACCGCTTAATTAAAAAAAAGAAAAGAAAAAAAAAGTTTTAATGTCAGAAATCTCAAAGGTCCTACATTAGATCCTTTTGCATTTTTATCCATGAAAATATATGTATACGGGGTGCACTATAAAATCCAATCAAATTTCTGACAGATGTAGTAGTACTCTCCTGTCAGAGTGTATATCGCAAAATTATATATAAATTGTAACAATGACATACTTCAGTGTGTTCCTGCTGGGATCAAACTGTAACCAAATGGGCATATTTTTCCAATTTTTTTTTACAATAAAGATTCCAAAAGGTGGCCTTTGCTGAGATGGGTTCCCCAAAGAACCCTTCTGTGAACAGTGAACATTATTTTTCTTATTGTGGAGAACATTTTAATAATTTAAAGAACCTTTTTCCACTATAAAGAAACTTTGTGCAATAGAAGGTCTCCATGGATGTTAAAGGTTCTTCATGGACCTATGGATGCCACTAAAGAACCAAAAATTTAAATTATGAGAACTGAATTTATTATTATTCAGTTATAAATATTTTTACATGTACACCACTGGGACCCCAAAGAGGAAGTGAAGTCAATCTCAGCAGGACATGAGAATTTATTGACTTTGATTAATGTTATTTATGGTCCAGTTACTAGTACTACTACTACTACATTATTTCCCATTACAGTGATAAATATTGTTCAGGACAAACCGCTTAATTAAAAAAAAGAAAAGAAAAAAAAAGTTTTAATGTCAGAAATCTCAAAGGTCCTACATTAGATCCTTTTGCATTTTTATCCATGAAAATATATGTATACGGGGTGCACTATCACCCGGACACGTTTATAAGATTCGCCCGAATATCCTTTATGGGAACAGCGGCATAACAGCTGCTGTCTGACGAACCCGGAGCGCTTTCATCAGCAGTCTCCAGTGTCGGCACTGGTCCTCCTTCATCCCGAGTCCAAGCGAGCAGCAGCAGAGGCACAGACATGTCTGTCTAGAGCTCCAGCAGCATATGTATCGTCCTGTTATGTCGGGTTTAGGATGATATGGGCTCTGCGGAAGATGTGACAGCTATCCGCGGGCGTCATGAGGATATTAACGGCGTCGGGGCTCTTCCTGGCCTTCTGCTCCATCGGGCTCTTGACCATGGCCATCAGCACGGACTACTGGTACGAAACAGATGCGCGGAAACACCGGGACCGATGCAAAAAATACGCCAGCAAGAGAAATGACCCAGGGTACATATACATCTCCAACCAGAATCTCCCACTCCGGACGCGACCTAAAGCGAGTCCTCTGCGGGAATCCCCGCACCCTGAGCCCGTCGTGGAATCGCGCTGCAGCCGCCGCTACAACTCGACCACAACCGGACTGTGGAGGAAATGCCACCGAGAAGGCTTCGATCTGGAGAACGAGGACCTGATTTTTAAAGGTGATGATGATGCTAAATGGGCCACATGTGAGCAGTACCCAGATCTGAAGCTGATGTTGCAGAGCTGTAGCGTGTTTATGTGTTTACTGAACATGTGTGAAGGAGTGCGGAAGAATGCTTGGCGCTATCCAAGGTGCTGATCTCTAACATCAACACCAACACCAACCACACGCTCACGTTCACACTTTCATCACATTTCAGCTCAAATACAGAAACAGATGGAGACTGTCAGGGCAATGGGATCCATTTGAGGTCTAAAGAGACCACGAGGCCCTTTTATTAAGGGAAAACACACTTAACCCTCTCTGGTACAGTATATTGTTTTATCTTTTTTGAGTTCCTTTGGATCACTGTAATGACAAAAGCAGAAGTAGATTTTAAAAATGGTCCAGAAATATGAATTTTCTTTGATGCACCGATGCATTTACAAGCTTCTAAAACATTTCTGTCCTTAATGTGATCAATTATACAGTCTTTCAGGGCAATGGGATGCAGATTTTGGGTCTTGCCTGACGATAAATAGAGTAAATTAAAATTCAGTAGATTTGAAAGATTAATCCTCCTGTTCTTTTTGGTGTCTGAGAGAAAATGTATAATTATGTTTTAGAAAAATAATCAAGCATTTTCCACTCATTACCCAGGTATAAAACATAAATCCAATCAAATTTCTGACAGATGTAGTAGTACTCTCCTGTCAGAGTGTATATCGCAAAATTATATATAAATTGTAACAATGATATACTTCAGTGTGTTCCTGCTGGGATCAAACTGTAACCAAATGGGCATATTTTCCCAATTTTTTTTTACAATAAAGATTCCAAAAGGTGGCCTTTGCTGAGATGGGTTCCCCAAAGAACCCTTCTGTGAACAGTGAACATTATTTTTCTTATTGTGGAGAACATTTTAATAATTTAAAGAACCTTTTTCCACTATAAAGAAACTTTGTGCAATAGAAGGTCTCCATGGATGTTAAAGGTTCTTCATGGACCTATGGATGCCACTAAAGAACCAAAAATTTAAATTATGAGAACTGAATTTATTATTATTCAGTTATAAATATTTTTACATGTACACCACTGGGACCCCAAAGAGGAAGTGAAGTCAATCTCAGCAGGACATGAGAATTTATTGACTTTGATTAATGTTATTTATGGTCCAGTTAGAACATTTAATAATCATAATTCAAATGAAGGCATTGGGACCAAAGTTAAGGGCCTGAATATGTGTTTAGATGTTTTTGTGAAATGTGTCTAAATTGCTTCTCTATGTAGCCTTTCAAACACACATGTATCATCTGATCTTCACTATTATGGCTGAAGTTATCAGATTGTTTCTGTGAATTTCCGCAGGTTTGCTTCAGCGTTGCACGCCGGTGAAGTATTACTATTCCTCACTGAATATCCCACGGAATCTGCCAGTGAACATCACCAAGACAATAAGACAAGATGAATGGCATGCTCTCCGTAAGTCAGATCATGTCACAAAATAAATAAATGCAACTGCAATCTGTTACAGTGACTGAGAATAAAATGTGTAATTAAATTACAGTAACTTATGCTAACGATTACATCTGAATATTTTCACACAGATACGATTGATTTCTTTCCCAAATTGCATTGACTGCTCTAAAGTATGAGATACCAATGTTTCCGGAGTTTAGGACACATGCTTGTTCAATAACTGTTTTATTTCCTGTTTGGGTTTGTGTATATCCTTTATTTTTTACAGCTTTTACAGTTTTTTTCCAAAGCATTGTTAGATGCAGTGTTTTTTGCAAAGATTTGATTTCCAAAACAGTATCATAGCTATTAAACTATTAAGATTACTAGATTATATAATGACATATCAATGTCTAATTTGTAGAGCAATGGGGAAAAGTTAAATGAAAATACATGCATTCATTGAATATTTACCACAGCGGGCAATACCTGAATTGTAGTAAATTTAAAATAACAAATATGATGAGGTATTTAAGAAATAATGGATAAATATACTGTAAAAAATAAGTGTAATTTTAACTGTAAAATTTTGTAAAAACGCTACTGAAAAAAAAAACCTGTTAATAGGTTAACAGTAAGTTCCCGTACTATATACAGGGACAAACTGTAAAAGATCTAACCAGACATTTCATGTAATTTTACAGTAAAATGCTGTTAATTGTACAGTTTTTAGAAGTAAAAAATAATAAATCAATGTATAATTTTCAGTCAAAAACTGTAAACTGATATTCCCAGAATTCCCAAAACTCCACATTTGAAAGTATTTTGTTTAAATAATCATGTTTTTTAATAGTTTTTGTTATCAGTTATGTACATTTGGGCTTTATGTTACATCTTCTGTTGTTTAATGAAAGTTTATTGCATTATTTAAGTATCATGTGTGTTACAATGATGGTATTTTGTGTTTGCATGAATGACTCTTGCACCTTCGATATGTTAGTATATACTTCTGTTTGTGGCGAAGCTGCTCGTGATGAGCTTTGATTTTTCATGTGGCTTTCTCTTTTAACACCTGCATTATTATGGTGGTTTTCAGTATGTTAAAGGTACGAAACAGATTTTAATAGCAGTGTGCATTGTTGAATTTACTGGTTTACATTCAAATTTTCTTGTTTTGTAAATTAGTTTTATACTGTAAAATGTACGTTTTTTGGCCGTAAATGTGTTTACAGTTTTTCTGTATGTTTTACAAAATTATTCTGGCAACCACAGCTGCCAAAATTATTTTGTAAAAACTACAGCATTTTTTTTTACAGTGTACCACAATGAATACACTAAACTAGTTATTGCAGAGGGAGGGGTGTTGTGTGCTAGACATTATTACACAATATTTCAGTTTTTGAATGTCCGAACCTTTTTGCATTGTAACACAAACTAGATTAAAACGTTGGTGGTTTTAGAAAGCCCGGCCAGAAAGTTCATTTTAAAAGCTTGACGATGTTAAGTAGTTGTAAGTGAAGGTTTTAAATCCGTGAACTCAAGTCAAAAGTCACATTCATGTGTATGAATCCGTGTATCATTCGATCATTCGTTTTTTATTTAATATTGAAAGTAGAAACATTTGAAAATGGCTCCTTTTTCATTTTTTTTCTCCAATAAACGAAAAATGAGAATTCAGCTTAAATTTTCGTTTTTCGTTCATGGGTGGAAAAATGAATAAACAGCTTGAATATTCGATTTCTACACATGGGCGGGAATTAAATGCCCCTTTCTGCTGATTGGTCAGCCGAAGATCAAACCGTGCCATCATCAGTTCTTCTGCAGTATCATGCAGCAGAATAATAGTCCTCTGCTGCTGCAGTTGTATGGATTCTTAAGCATTTATTGCAACTACATTTAATCTTTTTTCATCAAACAAACAGGCTAATGAATAGCTCAACACAACTCGTACCGGGGCAGAGTCTAGACAGGGCTTTCTTCTGTGTAGATATAAATTATATTCTTTGCATCAGCTGGGCATGGCAGGGTATGATATAACAGCTGTCATAGCCTACCCTTCTCACCCAGTAAGTCTGTTTGTTTGTTTTTAATTAAGAAATTAATGAATTAATTCGTTTCAAAATAAATATTTTAAACACTAAGACAAAAATGAAAGGCTTGGGTATATATAGGCCAATGTTCACGCAAGAACTGTCATTCTGACTGACAACCAGAGAACAACAGATATTAAATAGCCTACTGTTAGAGTTATATAATGTAGTGTTGTGTTTTATTAAAATTGATTATAATT
>NW_015506811.1:157943-169160 GCF_001515645.1 Sinocyclocheilus grahami
ATTTTTTTACAAAAAAATGGAACCATTTTAAAAAAAAAAAAAAAGTCACCATTCTCTGCCATTAAATTGGCAAGTGCGAGCAGGAATTTTTTGTATTAAGTAATAAGCCTTAGAACAACATTAAGGTGAGTAGTGACTCTGTTACGGGGCTGACGAGACGTGAGACTTGCGGATCCATGTGCAAGCTTTATTTGTGGAGAAGACAGAGACGTGGTCATACAGCAGGCATAGGTCAGATGGCAAACTCTAGTTCACACAGTTCCAATAAATTGTGATGGGTTAAATAGCTCGACACAACTCGTACCGGGGCAGAGTCTAGACAGGTCTTTCTTCTGTGTAGACCAGCGGTTCTTAAAGTGATAGGGGCAGAAAGGGGTGTTTAATTCCCGCCCACATGTAGAAATCGAATATTCAAGCTGTTTATTCATTTTTCTACCCCTGAACGAAAAACGAAAATTTAAGCTGAATTCTCGTTTCTCGTTTTTTGAAGAAAAACGAAAAAACGAAAAAGGAGCCGTTTTGTAATTTTTCTACTTTCAATATTAAATAAAAAAACGAATGATCGAATGATACACAGATTTGTATGTAGTGCTTTATTCAATACAGATGGTTTCAGCATTACAGTAATAAACAGACAAATGTTCAACATCAAGACAACAAGTGTTTGGAAGCATTGACTGGTTGTTAGATGTTAGTGCAACATGTTTATAGTTAATGATCTGACAGATAAAATACCCCAAAGACAAGGTATTAAATAAGATATGCATCTCTTTACTTGTTGTGCTGACATTATGTCTGTTGTGTTGAATGTATTCCTTGTGAAAAATAATATTTGGGGTTACACTTTATTTTAAGGTGTTCTTGTTACACACGTTGCATGCACTTAACTAATGCACTTACACCAGATTAATTGTTACGTACAATGTACCTATTATGTTCATACTGTATTTCAAAACACTTTTGCTGCTATTTAGTTGGGATACAGTTAGGGTTAGCGATGTATTTGGTGGTGTGGTTTGGTGTAAGTGTATTTTTTTAAATATTGGTACAATGTAAAAACATGTATGTGCATATTAAGTGTCTACTGTATTGATTAATTTCAATGTTACATATTAAAGTGAAATATTTTTTAAAACAGTACTTATTGCGGAAATAATACACTTTAAAAGAATACACAGTTACACTATTTTAAGGTGTCATTGTTACAGTGTAATTATACATTTAAGTACATAATAATTAACTACATGTTCTTACTATATGGTTAGGGTTACTTCCATGTAATTATGCATAATTAATAGTAATTATAATAGTACATGTAACGTGTAACAGGGACACCTTAAAATAATGTGTTACTGAATACGCTTATAGGTGTGACTATACTGAATGTTTATTGAAAACATATTAAATTAAATTAATATGACATGCAGTTAGTTGAAATTTACAGTGTTTTCTTGAGTCACTTAAGTATGTTTAAGTGCTTCTTTGTATATAACTTCATAATTACTTCTGTTGTCTTTGAAATAAGGCTAAAAGTCTACTACCAAATGTGAAAAATACACTCTAAAAAATGCTGGGTTAAATATAACCCAGCGCTGGGTTAAAAAGGGACAAACCCAGCTATTGGGTTGTTTTGACCCAGCGGTTGGGGTTGTTTTGACCCAGCTATTGGGTTGTTTTGACCCAGCGGTTGGGATGTTTTGACCCAGCTGTTGGGCTGTTTTGACCCAGCTATTGGGTTGTTTTGACCCAGTGGTTGGGTTGTTTTGACCCAGCTATTGGGCTGTTTTGAACCAGCTGTTGGGTTGTTTTGACCCAGCGGTTGGGGTTGTTTTGACCCAGCTATTGGGTTGTTTTGACCCAGCGGTTGGGTTGTATACTACACTTTAGTAGCATTTCTATTGAAAAAGTATAGTATGTATTTAAATATATTTGAAGAGTTTGTTTGCAAAAACAGATGACTCAGATAACTTTAAAAAAATGTTTTTATTGTGTTTTATTGTGTTAGTTAGCTATATTTTTGATTTTTGAAAATGGTTAAAAATGGAGTATTCTGTTTTTGCAAATGAACATTTGTAGTTACACATTTGTGATGAAGACGATTCAATTTAGTAGACGAACTAGTGCTAAATGTAATGTTACATGCTTTACATGTAATTTATACTAAACAAGTGTACTTTTTTAAAGCACAAAAAGATTATTACAGCAATGATTCAAAATGTACTTTAAAACTTAAAATCTGACATTTGTACAAAGTGCACTTTTTAAAAGTCTACTTAAGTGTGTTAAGAAACACAGACTGACATTTCACTAATATTATCTGCAAGTCCCATTTTTTAATAATATACTTGTAAGATTTGAAGTACACTACAAGTGCACATTCAGTACAATTAAGCGCGCACAAGGGATCCTTCAGCGCTCTGTTTCTCCTGCAGATTTGCAGCGGATGACGGCAGGTTTCATCGGTATGGCTGTGGCCATCATTCTGTTTGGCTGGATCGTTGGTGTGCTGGGCTGCTGGAAACACAATGAGCTGATGCAGTATGTAGCTGGACTGCTCTTCCTGATGGGAGGTGAGACACACTACAAACGACCACTAGATGGAAGCTTATTACTGAGACAAGAACAAAACAACAACATATTGCTTTGAAAAAGCTTTGCTGTGCACAGTATGCAGTGTTTCTGTATCTGTATCCACAATGCTTATCTCGACTTTCCGTTTCCTTCTTCTAGAATCTTTTCTTTGAGTTCTTATTGTGTTGTTATGAACTCACTGTGTTGTTTTGTTTGCGCTCGCACTTCGCAGGCACCTGCTGCATCATTTCCTTGTGCACATGTGTGGCTGGCATTAACTTCGAGCTCTCGCGGTATCCGCGCTACCTGTACGGCCTGCCGGAGGACATCAGTCACGGGTACGGCTGGTCCATGTTCAGCGCGTGGGGCGGTCTGGGTCTGACGCTGCTGGCTGGGTTTCTGTGCACTCTGGCGCCCTCTCTGCACAGTCCCCAGATCAGCAGCGGCACACACAAACCGCGACAGGAGAACGGCATGGTGTGACGCTCGCACACTCCACACACCATACGCATAGATCCAAGGTCCTTACAAGCCAGAGAGAAATGTCAAATAAACAGTCACACACACTACAGACACTGTGCAGATAGGCCTACTCTGCTACAATACGATGGTGAGAATAAATCATGATCTAGAGTGCAGCTGAGCTAAACATGCTGGAGCTGAGAGAAAACATGCGCTGCAAAACATTGTCAATCAGCATGATTGTCTTATTTTCCAGAAAAACAAAGAACTATATAATATGAAAAACAGGTGCACTTGATTGTATTCAAATCTTCAAGGTATATCGTTAAAACAAGTGTACTTGCAGATAATGACATTAATAAAAAGTGTACTTTGTGTAAAAAGTGAAAAAAAGACCACTTAAGTGTGTTAAACTAAAAAGTGCACTTTCTAGTAATGTCAAGTTAAAGGCTTTACTTTAAAGTTAATTTTAAATTGTTTTAATAGTCTTTTGTCATGATTTATAAAGAAGCACACTTATTTTTGTTGTGTTGACTAACATACAACACATGTAAAGTACTTTTGATAATACACTGAAAATTAATAGATTTTAAATTGACTAAATTGCAACTTGTGTAATTACAAATATATTTCAATACATGCCATACAAGTTTAAACAGAAATGACATTAGAGTATATTTTAGTTTATCATAAATGCTTGTCAGTACATTCGGCAGTACACTTTAACCAAAGAGAATAAATAATATAAAGTAATTATGAAATTACATATAAATATATACTTAAGACCTATAAGTGGGTCAGATGTACTGAGCTGAATATAGATTTAAAGTATAATACATTTTCTTTGAATTATAATCATCATGCAAATAAGTGTTCGAAGACATTGCATTCTGTTTGCATTCGAGTTTATTCTATATTATTTCCATAAAAAGTACTCTTTTTAAAAGTGTGCTAAACTGTACTTTCTTTTCACAAAGAATAGCTCCTCCCTATGTGACAACTAGCCCCGGTGTCCCCTATATACTGGAAAATGTACACTAAATATATAGTGAACTCATATTGGTTTAAGGATATTTCGATATTTTTACTAGAAAACAAAACAAAGATGCTGATTAGACAAAACAGACAGACAGGCATCTTCTCTGGTTCTTAGCTGATACTTTACTGAAGATTTGCATCTCTTATGGTGCTCTCTTTCTGTCTTTATCTTTGCCCGTCATTATGTTCGTATCTTTTTCTGTCTTAATGATTGAGGTTTTTTTTGTTTTTCCCATCTGTTTCTCTCCTCCTTTCTCCCGTTTATGTCTCTCAGTGGATTTAATATGGAAATGTCTCAGAGAATGACAGATGAATCTTTTCGTTCAATAAACTGTTCTGTGTTTTGGCTTTGCCTGCTTCGTAGAAACGAGAAAAAACAGATCAAGGCACAACTAAATAAATATCACTGTCTTCAGTGTCTTCCTAAATATGTTTTCTTTCTTTTTTTAGTTTTTACAATAAAACTGAAAATGTCAAACAGCACAAGCAAAGTAAATCTGAAGGCGATATGTGAAAATTAACAATGTTGGTGCACAACCTCATCATCAAGGAGACTTCTGAATAGCAGTGTTATGAGAAATTAGACAGGACATGGTTTGTTTTGAAATTACGATGTGATTTATGAACTTATTTTCTAATAAAATGATCCTGATTCATCATTTGTGATTCAATTTTTTGTTTCTGATTTTCCGAAACACTGTTCAGTCATATTGGCAGTGAAGTTTGAGTGTTATGCTGATGGGTATTTTTATTCCAGCAGATTTTTGGCTGGGCTCATAAAACACCAAAAACTATTTAATGAGATCTTAGATATTTCTGTCTGTGGTTGTAAGTTTCTACAGCCTTTAGACCTTTAAGGATTGTTTGTACTGAAATTTCATACTCCCATTAAATGTTCCTAAACCAGGTAAAAATTTTCAAGAGGACCAGACATAAATATTCGGAAAAGAGCTGGACACACACACACACACACACACACATGCACACGCACACACACACACATTTCTGCTGCTGCAAATCAAATACAGGAACTTGCTACTGCCAATACATACGCCGATAAGCTGAAATGCTGTGAGTATTTTAGACATACTGCTGCTGCACAAGTAGCATATATAATAACCCATAGCAGATCTACACAGGTGGAGCTGGGGAGGTGGAGGGTTTCAGAGGAACTCTGAAAGCGTGCTGCGAAATGCTCTAGTAAATGCTAACCAGCCAAGTAAATGTAAAGCAGCAAGCTCATTGGCTGCATATGCAACATTAACCAATCAGCTTGTGCCAAGTAGCTTATCGCTGTGAATATCTTCAGTGTGTGTTAAAGGGACAGTTCATGCAAAAATGAAAATTACCCTATGATTTACTCACCCTCAAGGCATCCTAGGTGTATATGAGTTATATTTAAAAAAATTGGTATATCCTGGCTCTTCCAAGCTTTATAATGGCAGTGAATGGCTGTTGATATACAGTGGGTACGGAAAGTATTCAGACCCCCTTAAATTTTTCACTCTTTGTTATATTGCAGCCATTTGCTAAAATCATTTAAGTTAATTTTTTTTCCTCATTAATGTACACACAGCACCCCATATTGACAGAAAAACACAGAATTGTTGACATTTTTGCAGATTTATTAAAAAAGAAAAACTGAAATATCACATGGTCCTAAGTATTCACGTACCCACTGTACACTAGTCCAATAGAAGTCAGATAAAGTGCATAAATCTATCATAAAATGTGCTCCACATGGCTCCGGGGAGTTAATAAAGGCCTTCTGAAGTAAATTGATTATTCAATGATATTTTCTGCATATGTCAATAAATGATTTAAAGAAGATTTTATGATCACTGTCAGTTTCGGCACATATAAAACTATAACATGTTCATTACTTTATTGCTCTGAATGTAGTTATTAGAAAATCAGACTATATTAAACTATATTTGTTCTCTAGTGTAGTTATTTACCTGTAGTTGTTTTTGGCAATTCTGCTTCTTCCACACAGAAATTCATGTTCAGTGAAGCTCCTCCCACAACAATCACACATTCAGCAATTCGCCAATAAATGCTGGAATATTCCCATCAGGTTACAAGTGGAGACGAGCATCAAAGCATCAGGAAGAGCTGACATCTGCAAAGACTGAGTTTATTAAAGAGGACAGAGAGAAGATGAGAGATCCAGAGCCCTGCAGAATCAAACACACTGAAGATACTGAAGAACTAACAGGTTGGTGTTTATTCTTGATTAATGAAGCTGTCGGATAAGTTTGTTTTACACTTTGAGTAAATTACTTTGTTTAATTTCAATGTTAGAAAGTGTTCAAATGCTAATACTTTTGTTCTAATATAAACAATTGTGTATTTGTGTAGGACTGTTAAATAAAGTAATTTTCAGAATTTAATTTTCTCATGACTTATTTATTAACATGATTTGGGCAAGATTAGGCTGGGTATGGCTCAGTTTTTGGGGTTTCTGGTTAAAGGCTGGTGTTGATGTTGTTTGCTTATGGCTGAGAATCTGTACCAATACAAAAACCTGTTCTGGCACACTTCAGGGCCAGTTATAAGTTATTAACTGCTGAGACTTGGCCCAGTTATGGTCCATGTGTGGCCCCTGTCTTTCATTCAGATTAGGGCCACTCTAGGGCCGTTTTTTAAAATTATTATTATTATTATCTTTTTTTTTTTTATTAGGCTACATCTTATCATTGTCACGTTTTTATTGATCTTATTTTCTATATTTACATGCTGCAACGTTGTGTGATTTTCAATGAAATATTTGACTATTAATTCGCTTTTTCTCCTCTAATCCTCACTCACAAAGACTGTTGATGCTGATGAGGCTATAATTTTAATTCCTTTTCGTGTATTTGTGCAGATTGGCGTTTTGTAAGGGGAAAAAAAATCAGCGCACCTTATAGACGCAGTAATAAGTAATTTTCCCGGTATTATTTCCCTCCTCGCGACGCTTCGCGCTCCAGTCCAGCGGGTGGCGCTAAGACACACACGCCAACACCATTAAACCGCAGAGGAAGATTAGTTTGACCGCGCTCTCTGTTGTCATTATGCTGTTTTAATACAAACGGTTAGAAATGTTGTTTCTGTAAGTAGAAAAATACAGTTTTTGAATCAGATCAGTAAACAACTGTAATATTCTCATCCTCACAGTCATGACTAAGTTTTGAAGCAAGCAGGAATATCTGGAGGACTATCATCTGAACTGAGATCTGCTGCTGTGAAGATGGTGTTTGTTAAAGAGGAGAGAGAGGAGAACACCAGTGAACCAGAACCCTGCAGAATAAAACACGAGGAACCAGAACCCTGCAGAATAAAACACGAGGATCCAGAACCCTGCAGAATAAAACACGAGGAACCAGAACCCTGGAGAATAAAACACGAGGATCCAGAACCCTGGAGAATAAAACACGAGGAACCAGAACCCTGCAGAATAAAACACGAGGAACCAGAACCCTGCAGAATAAAACACGAGGAACCAGAACCCTGCAGAATAAAACACGAGGAACCAGAACCCTGCAGAATAAAACACGAGGAACCAGAACCCTGCAGAATAAAACACGAGGAACCAGAACCTTGCAGAATAAAACACGAGGATCCAGAACCCTGCGGAATAAAACACGAGGATCCAGAACCCTGCAGAATAAAACACGAGGATCCAGAACCCTGCAGAATAAAACACGAGGATCCAGAACCCTGCAGAATAAAACACGAGGATCCAGAACCCTGCAGAATAAAACACGAGGATCCAGAACCCTGCAGAATAAAACACGAGGATCCAGAACCCTGCAGAATAAAACACGAGGATCCAGAACCCTGCAGAATAAAACACGAGGATCCAGAACCCTGCAGAATAAAACACGAGGATCCAGAACCCTGCAGAATAAAACACGAGGATCCAGAACCCTGCAGAATAAAACACGAGGATCCAGAACCCTGCAGAATAAAACACGAGGATCCAGAACCCTGCAGAATAAAACACGAGGATCCAGAACCCTGCAGAATAAAACACGAGGATCCAGAACCCTGCAGAATAAAACACGAGGATCCAGAACCCTGCAGAATAAAACACGAGGATCCAGAACCCTGCAGAATAAAACACGAGGATCCAGAACCCTGCAGAATAAAACACGAGGATCCAGAACCCTGCAGAATAAAACACGAGGATCCAGAACCCTGCAGAATAAAACACGAGGATCCAGAACCCTGCAGAATAAAACACGAGGATCCAGAACCCTGCAGAATAAAACACGAGGATCCAGAACCCTGCAGAATAAAACACGAGGATCCAGAACCCTGCAGAATAAAACACGAGGATCCAGAACCCTGCAGAATAAAACACGAGGATCCAGAACCCTGCAGAATAAAACACGAGGATCCAGAACCCTGCAGAATAAAACACGAGGATCCAGAACCCTGCAGAATAAAACACGAGGATCCAGAACCCTGCAGAATAAAACACGAGGATCCAGAACCCTGCAGAATAAAACACGAGGATCCAGAACCCTGCAGAATAAAACACGAGGATCCAGAACCCTGCAGAATAAAACACGAGGATCCAGAACCCTGCAGAATAAAACACGAGGATCCAGAACCCTGCAGAATAAAACACGAGGATCCAGAACCCTGCAGAATAAAACACGAGGATCCAGAACCCTGCAGAATAAAACACGAGGATCCAGAACCCTGCAGAATAAAACACGAGGATCCAGAACCCTGCAGAATAAAACACGAGGATCCAGAACCCTGCAGAATAAAACACGAGGATCCAGAACCCTGCAGAATAAAACACGAGGATCCAGAACCCTGGAGAATAAAACACGAGGAACCAGAAACCCGGAGAATAAAACACGAGGAACAAGGAGGTTGGTTTTTATTCTTCAATCGTCTTTAATGACTGTTTGTGGTACATTAGGCTTACAAAGCGTTAACCCTCTAGGGTCTGATGATGTTTTGGGGCCCTGGAGAAATTTTGACATGCCCTGACATTTGTGTTTTTTTCAGTGTCTTAAAAACATATTAATGTCTTAAAAACATATTAATGTCTTAAAAACATATTAATGGCTTAAGTCACTGTAATCAGCACAAACTGTGTTACAATAATACATGAACAGCGTGAATGTAGCCTACATATTACATTTATACATGGTTAGTGAAAAACTAATTTTTTTAAAAGGGTCATATGATGCTTTTTTAAAGATCATTATTTTGTGTATTTGGTGTAACAGAATATGTTGACATGCTTTAATGTTCAAAAAACACATTATTTTTCAAATACTGTACATTATTGTAGGTCCCCTATGCCCCGCCTCTCTCAAATGCTTCGTTTTCTACAAAGTCCCGCCTTCCGACAAGCGCAGTCTGCTCTGATTGGCCAGCTGACCCAGTGCATTGCGATTGGCCGAACACCACAAGCACTCGTCAGAAATGTAACGCCCCTTACTATAATCACCAGCTTCATCTTTCAAAATAAATGTAAAGACAGTAAATAATGTCATTAGTTTTCCATCAGTTCAAGCCCTGCTACTAAATGGTGTGAATATCATCCTGCTCACTCATTTACAGAAATCAATATAATGTTATGATAAATGTTATTTTGAAGAATGTGTGTAACCAAACAGTTAAACCAGGGGTCTAAATTTCGTCTAACAGTTGGGGGGGGGGACAATAAACAAAATTTCTCAAGAGCAATTTTTGAAGGGGACACAAATCAAAAAATACAGCTAAAATTGTACTTGCAACGATATGTATTCACAGAGGAAAGCCTTACTACTATTAGTGGAGCAGGGAGGCTGTGCCAAGTTAGACAAATGGAAGCTGTTGTGGTCGTGCCGTGACAGCGCTCTTGTCCGTTGTAGACATTACTATCAGTCACAGTGTTGCAGAGTCTGAGGTATTCCTGTGGAATTGGGCTACTTTATCGCTGTTGCCGCGGGTTGTTTTTCATGTCCGCGTGTTGAAGTGACCCCAATAACGTGTATTTAAGCCCCCAGAACACGATTTTTACCGGGGAACCCTCCCCCAGACTAATCAAAAAATACATTGGCATCATCTTTATTAAAGAGAAAATAATCACTTCATCCAATGTTTAAGTGAATAAAATAGCCTTGACAGCCTTACTTACTGAACTTCCACAACTATTGGCTTTGTTCTATCTCACCGGACTCGTGTGTGTGTGTAGGTGATGTAAAAGAGGAAAGCAGGCATTTGGACCAAAGCACTGTGAGGCAAGGGAGGGGAGACTCAAAATGTTTCTTAACTTAAAACGCGTTTTTGCCCCATTTGCGTTTGTGTTGTTTTACTACTTACTAGGCATGGGCCGATTACCGGTTTCAAGGTATACCGCGATTTGAAAATTTCACGGTTTCAAAACTTCTAATATTTTCTGTTATACCGTTCCTGCGGTACGTTTTTCATGTCTCCTCAAAGACTGAAAGTGTAGGAATCCCTTCAGGTTGAGTGCAGTGTAGAGAGTAACACGACCCTCCCCCTCCTGTTAGTGCAAGCGAGCGGTCAGTCACGTGTGTGTGTTTGACGGCCGAAGGCGCTTCCTCTGGAACTTATGAGATCAGCAACCGGGTGTTCATTGTTTTATTGCAGCCGATCAAAAAGTGCATTGCGGTGCATATCATTTTCCAAATGTCATTTATGTGAAAATATGAAGTCTGTAAACGCCCGTTAACAGAGGCCAGAGACGCTGAAGACGGACGCACAGAGAAAAATACTGTAGCAGGCAGATCACTCACTGTTCATGATGCACAAACTATTAGAAGACAATCCTCAATATTGATTTGGGGGTTTATATGAATGTGTTTCTGAGGGGAACTGACTGTCTTCAGAAACGTTTAGATGGTATTTTCTTTTCATCTCGTATAAAGCAGTGTTTCAGCACAGCTCTGTTTTGTTTACTGCGATAACCAAGCTAACGCTGTATCAGCGCCTCCTGCTGTCAGAGAGTGAATCTGCGTCCCATTCAGAGCTGCTGCTGTTCGTTTCGTTCAGGCATATAGTATAATTTCACAAAGCTAGTCAAAACATTCTGTTTTTGCTTCAAATTGGATTATTAAATCAAATTATGTACAAACCCGATTCCAAAAAAGTTGGGACACTGTACAAATTGTGAATAAAAACAGAATGCAA
>NW_015506811.1:170126-177470 GCF_001515645.1 Sinocyclocheilus grahami
TGGGGGCATTGGTGATCCTCTGCCCATCTTGACTTCTGAGAGACACTGCTACTCTGAGAGGCTCTTTTTATACCCAATCATGTTGCCAATTGACCTAATAAGTTGCAAATTGGTCCTCCAGCTGTTCCTTATATGTACATTTAACTTTTCCGGCCTCTTATTGCTACCTGTCCCAACTTTTTTGGAATGTGTAGCTCTCATGAAATCCAAAATGAGCCAATATTTGGCATGACATTTCAAAATGTCTCACTTTCAACCTTTGATATGTTATCTATATTCTATTGTGAATAAAATATAAGTTTATGAGATTTGTAAATTAATCCATTCCTTTTTTACTCACAATTTGTACAGTGTCCCAACTTTTTTGGAATTGGGTTTGTATATGAAATTATATAAATAAATGATATTAAATGATATGTATATGAATGATATAACTAAAATTAAATAACTGTTTGAAAAAATATGTCAGTCTTTATTTTTCTTCTTTTTAGGGCAGCAGTAGCTCTAGCAGCAAATCAACCATCCACATCAAAAGCTGCAGGACAGCCCACATTTCAGAAACAAATCAAAGAAAAAATAAACAAGTACTACTGTTCCAAATATTCTGTTGCTCAAAATATATTGTTTTTTTTTATTTTTTTTTTTTTAACCCAGACATTTCAAATTAACACATTTTAGAGCTGTAACAACAATACCGTAATACCGTGAAACCGTGATATTTTTGCTTAAGGTTATCATACCGTCAAAATCTCATACCGGCCCATGCCTACTACTTACACAGTTATTTAAAGTATAAAACATTACACAGAGTGTTTTTAATCATATTTTTAGGGGGGGGCAATCTTCAGATCCCTGCGATATCGTTCATTATCGCAGGCGATTCAATCTGCGATAATGAACGCGATATTGCCTAATTGTCAGTGAATTACGGCTCTGTGTAGTAAATGCCACTCCATCTGAAAGCAGGTGATGGAGATTTACTACTAATCATGGAACCGGCTTTACTGACGAGATGCGCATGCGATTAATTGCACAGTCCTACTATGTAGGGCCTTAAAAATGAAGATGCCAAAAGTGAAGTTTGTTAAGGCCCAATATCTAAAAGGGCATTAAGATATCTTTAATATTTTTTTGAGTTACAGGCCTGCAAACTATGGAGAAAAAAAACTTGTTTTAAAAAAAAGTGCTCTTTCCCCATTTTTGAATGGTCACCACTGGCACAAAATGCAACAAAGACAGCTAAAGTCAACATATTTTACTAATAGACCTACCAATCTCTGTGTAAAAGTAACTTATGGGGCTTCTCCACTGCATGGTACGACTCGGCTCGGCACGGCTCAGTATGGCACGGCACAACTCTGTTTGCGTTTCCACTGCAGTTTAGTACCGCTTTAGAGTGGGCGGGATTATTCACATGTCGTTATAGTTGCGCCACCTCTACTGCCGCGACTTCGGGAAAACTTTTTTATTCTGCGTCACCCCATCAAGCTCTCGCTGGATCCTCTCCTATGCTATCAATGAGAGGAACGTCTGTACTTCCTCAACAGACAACGAAACAGCCACTTTTTGGTTGTTAAAAAAAGGTGCGCTCGTTCAAAACAGTTGTGTTCGATCCTTCACTGGCTGTGCTGATTTAAATCTAGCGGTTCTGTTGTGTTTGTGTCGCAAGTTCAGTGACGCAGGTAGTAACGATTCTCTCGGGCCAATCCGTGATCAGGAGATTTTACACGTCACATTTTGGTAACGGTACGGTTCACTTGAAACCTCAACCGAGGTGGTACTAAAAAAAGTACCAGGTAGTGTACCCAGTGGAACCCCCCCCCCAAAAGTGAACCGTACTGAGCCGTACCATGCAGTGGAAAAGCGCCTATAATGATGCTGCCATCTTTCTGACGTCATTTTAACCCCCTGTAATTTGGCTCTGAATCTCAGGGGAAATTTGCCAGTTTGACTTGAGGTGGGAATATCTAAGCACCTCATGATTCGATTAGATTACGATTCAGAGGGCTGCGATGATAAAACGAGTATCGATGCAAATTTTGTTTTAATGCAGATTTTCTTTTTTCTCACTGTCTGACTATTAAAGCAAAGTATCTGGAATGACCCATAATTAATTTACTTCCAAGATATTATTTATTAATAAAATAAATGGAAGTGATTTGGCAAGTCAACAACAAGGTTACAAAAAACCAACGGGAAATGAAACATGTGCCTAGCAGCATACTTGTAGTAAATTAATACAGGCTTAACCCTTAACTGTCACCGTCCCAACTGTGGGACGCTTGGCGCTCTTTTTTTGTTGTCCTTTTTCTCTATCAAATCTTATAGTAAACGTCATAAATTATATATCATTTGAAAGCTTAGAAGCCCAAGATTCATCCTGTGAAAACTATTTTGAAATCGGACATTGCTTTACCATGGAAATGGTATTTTAAAATCTTTTGGCGGTCTCCTCCCCTTTAGTGGGCAGTGTCAAGTATCATATTACAAAATGCATTACGGTCTTTTAGAATCAAACCTTTTTATAATCTTGACAAAAAACATATAATTGGAAAGTTCTGAGTCTCAGGATTCTATATTTGTTTTGAGATAGAAGTAATATTGACAGAGAACTCTAGACATTTGTGACAGAAAAATGCATTAAAAAAATTCAGTGGAGTTTGGATGTGACTGTTTGTGGTATAACGCCCTAAATAAAATCTCACAGGAACCTCATTTTTTTTCATATCAACTTCAAATTTGGAACATGACTTATTTAGACACAAGGCTTTAATTTTATACCAATTGTAGAGTAAAACCTTATATGTAAAATATTTATTATATATAAAATAAAATACAATTAATATAGTGCATTTTCTTTACAGTACATTTAAACTACCATAACTTTTTTATACTTTAAAAATACCCCTTTTGTGATAATCTGCTGATTTTCTTCTTTAAAAAGAGACCAACCTTATGTCTGTATTCCAAAGTGTTCATAAATTACAACAATTTAAGTTTGGATAGTGCAGCTGCATGCCTATTTAAAAAAATGGGGGGTGACAGTTAATCTGTAATATGGTTTCTCATATTTGTTGTGTTTCCTAAATATTTTAGTCTGGCTTGTAGGGCTGTCAAAAAAAATTCGAATTTCGAATATTCGTCGAATTTAAAATAAAAATCCATATTCTTAGGTGTGCGTCAGACAGACTTATAAGCGGCGCACAAGATGCGATGACGATGTAGCCTAGGTGTCACTACATTATAATATTTTTGTCAGCCTATCCAGTTGATGCCACTAGATTGCTGCTGTGTTGTTCATTAAAAATATTACGGAAAAAGAGAACATCAATGCAGAGAAGATCTTGTTTACGTCAAAACTCAAACCAAGCCATTCACACAGAATGCATATTTTGTGCATTTTCTAGAGGGACATCTATCACCATTGCACTCGCATCTTGCACAAAAGAGACGCATGTTTAGAAAGCCATGTAAAATGAATGCAAGTTTAACTTTGAAAAAACATATCTCTAGACTTTATGGCGGGGTTTTTTTCCCCACCCCACTACAACTCATGTTTTTAAATGAAAAATGTACTCTGTGTGATTTTGGTCCTTTGTATTAAACTACATACATGATGCTGTTTTGTTTATAGTTGTTTAAGCAACTTAATTAGGCCTAATTATAATTGGTTTATAAACATTATTTTAAACATTATGCACTTTGAATAAACGTGCATTAATAATATTTTGCTCAATTCGCCCTCTTGTGACCTCAGGAGAGAAGCCAAAAGCTTTTCTTCACCCTAACTGAAATTATGCATTTTAAATTTGAATATAATTCGAATTTTGATAATATTAAGGTACACAATTCGAATTTAGTTTTTCAGCCATTTTGACAGCCCTACTGGCTTGACACAACTTGCATATAGTGTGGCTCTTGTCCAGGGTCTTTCCCCCTTCAAATTAATAGAATTTCAGTCCATTATTTCTTTTACTGATGACCCTTCAGATCTTCTGACTCCTACTAGGTTTTTTAATCCATTTGAGCCGATTACCATGCAGGGTTTAATGGATTCAGTTGTCAAACTGAAGCCTACTACGTCTGCTCTTGATATTGTTCCTGTAAAAAAGCCCATGTTCAGTTTGTGTTCTTTGTATTAAAAGGGCTGTACAGCGGTCAGATTGGTCATTTAATTTCATTGAGTAGGCGTGGTTTATTCAGAGACTGCGCGAGAGTAGGGGAAGTGAGATGACATGCATTAAAAAAATTCAGTGGAGTTTGGATGTGACTGTTTGTGGTATAACGCCCTAAATAAAATCTCACAGGAACCTCATTTTTTTTCATATCAACTTCAAATTTGGAACATGACTTATTTAGACACAAGGCTTTAATTTTATACCAATTGTAGAGTAAAACCTTATATGTAAAATATTTATTATATATAAAATAAAATACAATTAATATAGTGCATTTTCTTTACAGTACATTTAAACTACCATAACTTTTTTATACTTTAAAAATACCCCTTTTGTGATAATCTGCTGATTTTCTTCTTTAAAAAGAGACCAACCTTATGTCTGTATTCCAAAGTGTTCATAAATTACAACAATTTAAGTTTGGATAGTGCAGCTGCATGCCTATTTAAAAAAATGGGGGGTGACAGTTAATCTGTAATATGGTTTCTCATATTTGTTGTGTTTCCTAAATATTTTAGTCTGGCTTGTAGGGCTGTCAAAAAAAATTCGAATTTCGAATATTCGTCGAATTTAAAATAAAAATCCATATTCTTAGGTGTGCGTCAGACAGACTTATAAGCGGCGCACAAGATGCGATGACGATGTAGCCTAGGTGTCACTACATTATAATATTTTTGTCAGCCTATCCAGTTGATGCCACTAGATTGCTGCTGTGTTGTTCATTAAAAATATTACGGAAAAAGAGAACATCAATGCAGAGAAGATCTTGTTTACGTCAAAACTCAAACCAAGCCATTCACACAGAATGCATATTTTGTGCATTTTCTAGAGGGACATCTATCACCATTGCACTCGCATCTTGCACAAAAGAGACGCATGTTTAGAAAGCCATGTAAAATGAATGCAAGTTTAACTTTGAAAAAACATATCTCTAGACTTTATGGCGGGGTTTTTTTCCCCACCCCACTACAACTCATGTTTTTAAATGAAAAATGTACTCTGTGTGATTTTGGTCCTTTGTATTAAACTACATACATGATGCTGTTTTGTTTATAGTTGTTTAAGCAACTTAATTAGGCCTAATTATAATTGGTTTATAAACATTATTTTAAACATTATGCACTTTGAATAAACGTGCATTAATAATATTTTGCTCAATTCGCCCTCTTGTGACCTCAGGAGAGAAGCCAAAAGCTTTTCTTCACCCTAACTGAAATTATGCATTTTAAATTTGAATATAATTCGAATTTTGATAATATTAAGGTACACAATTCGAATTTAGTTGTTCAGCCATTTTGACAGCCCTACTGGCTTGACACAACTTGCATATAGTGTGGCTCTTGTCCAGGGTCTTTCCCCCTTCAAATTAATAGAATTTCAGTCCATTATTTCTTTTACTGATGACCCTTCAGATCTTCTGACTCCTACTAGGTTTTTTAATCCATTTGAGCCGATTACCATGCAGGGTTTAATGGATTCAGTTGTCAAACTGAAGCCTACTACGTCTGCTCTTGATATTGTTCCTGTAAAAAAGCCCATGTTCAGTTTGTGTTCTTTGTATTAAAAGGGCTGTACATTTTCCTACCCGTGAGCTGATTATTTTTTCTTTGGTATTATTTAATATATTATGTTCATAAATATTCTTTGTGAATTGTTGCACATTATTTTCTGGATGTTTGAGTTGAACTCTGTAAATTAATTAAATAGAGGCATCTTGAAATTCACATCAGGTGTTGTGATTCTTTTTAATATGTTCGGCCTGTGTCCTTTATTTAAGTGTTTGAATTAGCGAGCCTTAAAATGGTTATGGGCCGTAATAATACCATACTGATATGGATTCTTAAAACTTAAGCAATTTTGCAGTTTGTTCATGCAACAAATACATTTTTGTTTATCATTATTTTTAGCACTTTGTGCTTTATTACATTTAATTAGAGGTCGACCGATATGGGGTTTTCACTGGCCGATGCCGATATTTAGAAATCAGGACAGTCGATGGCCGATATATGATGCCGATTTTTTTGGCTGATATGTTTGGCTGATGTTCTTTTTTTTTTTTCTTCATCTCATAAAAGTGAGTTTGAGTAAATGATTATTAATTATCATTCAGATCAAGATCAAGTAGACCGATAACCGATATATATGTCTGGTGTAAAAATGAAAATTCATGTCAAAATTAAGAATGACAAGGGCTCTGACAAAAACTGCCTTCCCTGGTGTTGGTTGAGTGTAGTACTACCACATTAAACTCTTTATTTTAAACTATTTTTGGCAAACAAAGGGTTTGCTATTAACATCAAAACATGGAAGAAATAGCGTATTGTGTGATTATTCTTTTAAACAAAAGTTGTAATAATTGTTGTAGTAGAGTAGTCAGGGGTTAAAGCAAAAAAAAAAAAACTTTTGACAAACTTTTTCCTCGGCCAAACCCCACTCCACAGCCATACCTGTCACACACCAAGTTTAAGAGCAGTGTTTTTCTTCTTGTAATCAGGAGCGCTTGTCCTCCTAATTAAAATAAATTAAGGAGCACTTTCTGATCAATAATCAAAAATTCAGATAAAAAAATTAGCCTTCCTAATAGGAGGTGACATGTGACTCCTTAAAGTGACTTACAGGGGTATTTTCTTTTTTTCCTTTGCAATGGCATCTTTTTCATCTGTCAAATTCAAAATGTATGTTTATAAGCTTGTTAAAATTTTTATTAAAACCAATCATATGAAATTAGTATTAATAAAAAATTAATTTATTAATTTTTTAATGCACAGAACACAAAAGTGGCTTGTAGGTAGGTTTTCAGACGTTTAATGAGGCTCAGAGGTAATTAAAGTCATAAATTCATGTGGAGATTAATGTTGTAAATATAACATTTTGAATACAGAAATATTAAATGATTTAAATAACTGAAATTATTTATTTTGAAATTTATATTTTGACAGGTTGCCATGAGGAACTTATTTCTGTAGGTCTATGTAAATTATATGAAGATAGTTTTACTCCAATGAAACTGTCAAATGCTCATGAAGTGACTCTTAGAGGGAGTCAGGGCAGTTCTGGAGATGTTGTTCATGTATTCATGTCCTCATATAGTGAGATGACAGAAGCTGAAATCACCACGAGTGTCGCACACTTTGTATGTGTAGAAAACAAAACCGCGTGTCTGTGC
>NW_015506811.1:177480-177986 GCF_001515645.1 Sinocyclocheilus grahami
CGAATTCGATTCGATTTCGATTAATTGCACAGCCCTAGTAAACACTATGAATGAAACGCCACGCTGCGTCTCTAAGAAATCAGAGCTTGACCACAGCAATATCAACTCACTTACTGAATCATACCTCTATTATTAGATTTTTCTATTTAAATGTTTCAAAGCTTGTACGATACGAAACACTACATGACAATAATTAAACGATAACAATAATGATCTGGATATTGACGGTTTCGTGACACAGCATGATAAACTATAACAGGTAATCATGTTGGCTGTGTGGACGCTGGAGCTGGACAGCACATATTTCTCATACATACCTGTTACGTGTATCTGAGTGACAATTATATTCTAAGCCCATAGGTGGCGTTGTGGGGGTTTCCCAGTCCGTGAGTCGCGTGACGTCATCAAGGATGCCGGATAAATAGGCTGCGAGGCGACAATGGCGGGGTCCCTCTCTGTTTCTCCGCTTCCCATTGTTCTTGCAAGCGTCTCTCTCATCGCCTCTT
>NW_015506812.1:0-27464 GCF_001515645.1 Sinocyclocheilus grahami
CTATTCAGTAAAGTCAGCGCATCACTGCAGCTGCCGCTAGAACCCTGGTTGCTATAGAAACAGTCAGTGCTCTTGAGACGTGCGCTTAGGACCGCGCATGCACTCTAGCCTGAAAAATACGCTTTTTAACGCTAATGAGCGAAAAAATAAATGTTTATTAGATGTTTGTTGTCAATTCTTTGGTGGTTTCAAATATGAAATGTAATAGTAAGCTTGGTGATAGTGCGCTCTTGATCTTGCGCTTAGGACCGCGCATGCACTCTAGCCTGAAAAATACGCTTTTTAACGCTAATGAGCAAAAAAATAATGTTTATTAGATGTTTGTTGTCAGAATTCATTGATGGTTTCAAATATGAAATGTAATAGTAAGCTTGGTGATACTGCGCTCTTGCTCTACTCGTAATCCTGTATCGCTCGGATATGTCAAAAACAAGTAAAACAATGCACAAGCTACTAAAGATAGGCTAGTTGGCGAGCGCGGCCTTCTGCTGCATGATCGCGCACTCAGCACACGCATCATGTGGATTGAAACTAAATCATAAATATAAAACAAACAAAAATTATAGGAGCATTCGCCGCAAACAACGTTTATTTTAAACGTCAAGCATACACAACTTACTTAAAGTGAAACTAGCAGCCTGTGTGAAATGCGCTAGGCTATACGCGTCTCTCATTCTGCACTAATACAGATGTGTACGAGCGGTGCATGTTTTGGTTGTTGACGTTATTTACATTATATGAGTTGCTTTGGAATATAAGTAGCAGCACAATTCAGATTATAAAAAACACTGATCTATATATCTAGCTACATATATATATATGTGTGTGTGTGTATGTGTACACACACTTGATTATACATTTAGTCAGGAATTAGTTATAGTCTTGGTGGTAGGCACGACCAGGAGGAATTTGTCATCCACCCGGGAGCCTGTCTACCTCATCAATGCGGCGCACTTGATCCCAGCAGTTCCGCAGGCGGTCGTCCTCGCGTTGTTCCCTTCCGAACGAGCCCCCGGTCGTGACCTGGGAAAACACATCAAGGTAGACAGATGGTAGATCAGTGGGCTGACACTCATCCTCCCTCTCGCTGTCCGTCGCTAGGTAGACCAGCCTTGGGCTGGGCGGTCCCCAACGGGGTCGCTGTGGCCCGTTCCGGGCGGTACGGCCTGGCATCCTGGGTCCGAGGAGGAGCTTCTGGAACCCCGGCCAGTCCCGTCCCAGGAGCAGAGGTACGGGGAGATCCGGCACAATGCCCACCTCGATGGCCCAGGTCCCAGGCTCCGCTGAAATCCGCATTGTACGGGCCGGTACATAGCAGGTGTCTTCGTGCACACACATCAGTGGAAACTGGGATTTCTGCTCAGGCCTGGGTCGAACCAGGGACAGTTGCACGAGGGTGACTGAACTGCCAGAGTCTAAGAAGGCCTGTACGTGTTTCCCTTCCAGTTTTAACGTCCTGCTGGGGCCCGGGGCAAGTCCGTCCTGGTACAGGAAACACCCCACCATCCAGGCCCGGGTCGTCGGGGCTGGGGGTTCCGTGGGCATTGGTTCATCCGCAAAGTCGGGGACTGCCGGTCTGCTGCCTGGTCACAGTGCACCTTCGAGCGGACACCGCTCCATCACGCTCCATCACGCATCACGCTCTCTCCCCTGCCTCGTGGGCGTTCGTTGCCGCCGTCAGCTCGACCGCCTCTACCAGGCTGTGGATGTCCTGGGGATTTCGCATACTGACCGGGCGCCTCAGTGGGCGGGGCAGTGCCCGTAGCAGCCAATCGATGAGTACTTTCTCGGCTACCTGGTCCGGGGTTAGGGACCCCGCGAGAAGCCACAGGTGAGTTGATCGGGCCAGTTGCGCAGCTTGCGCTCTCACTGGCCGCCGGGTTTCGCTAGTAAACTGTAAGTAGTTTTCCTAATTGCTTTATCTCAGTAATTGCTCACTACCAGTTTATGTGTGCATGCTATTTGCCATGTTGTGACAGATCGCTAGATCAGTTACAAGACCAAAACAAGTTTCATTTTAAATAGAGCTTGTAATATATAACAAGAAACGGCATGCACACATTAAATGTAAACACGGGGCAAGACACAAAGGGGAAGTAGTGTGGTAAAATCACATTTATTTGAATGAATGAGTTATATCATTTATTTGAAATAATTAGTGCATGCGAGAGAGAGGGGTGAAAGTTGCGTGTGTGAATTACCTGCGTCTGTGCAGTGAAGCTATTTTATTAATAAAAGTTTGTGCGCCACAATGTTTCTGTGTGTGCGCTGCGCGATTTATGATCTAAATTTAGACTTTACATTTAGTCATTTTGCAGAAGCTTTTATCCAAAGCGACTTACAATTGGGGAATACATAAAACGATTCTTCTTAAAGAGGCAAAGAGACACAGGAGGTGCTTGTAATACCAAGTTCCCTTTCAGTCAGTCACTCTCGACATCACGTTGGATGACCGATGAATTGGGATCTCGCTTAGAGAGACCAATCCACTTCGAGTGTAAACTAAATCAGCAATTCCACATTGGCATGCGATTATTGCATCCAGCTGCCGCTGATCACAGTGTGAGTATAAGTAGGCAGCAGGTGCAGCACATACTCAGCTTTTCGCTTCAGAGCCGAGCGATCACATTGTTTTGCTCCTGACTACTCTACTGAGAGAAGAAGACTGAACGAGTTCAGCGTGCTCTTTGAGAGCTCTTCGTGTTGGCAGTACGCCGCTTCAGCAGTGGTGGTTTCCCGTTTCAAGTGGGTTGCACACATCAGGCTGCACTACCCCGTTTGTGTTGGCAGTTGAGTCCAGGGTCTGTAGGTACTCATCTGGACTGTCCGGCGATGCTTATACGGCCTGTGGAGAAGGTGCCTCCATCTTACACGCTACAGCGTTACTGCAGGTTCTACAGGCTAAAGCACTGAGGGGCCTGCACGAGGGTGGTCACGATCCGGAAGTTCTAAAAGAGCTCCAAACCACAACTGATCTCGCGCTCCGAACGATGGTCACCGCGAGTTCTCTGGGTCGTGCGATGTCCACACTTGTGGTCCAGGAGTGTCACCTCTGGTTGTGTCTGGTCGACATAAGGGACGCCGACAAAGTTCGGTTCCTCAAGGTTCCTGTGTCCCAGGCCGGCGTTTCCGGCGACACAGTCGAGAACATGGCCCAGCAGTTCTCGGCTGCACAGGAGCAGACTGAGGCGATCCCAGCCTGCTCATCACCGAGGGCGGCATCCTGTGTCCACCCCCACTCCCGTGCCGCATCCGCAGCAGCCTCAAGCAAGTGGCACCGTGGAGCTGGGCATAGGCAGGCCACCCCGCCCGTCCAGGCCCCCGTCAACCTGGCGGTGAATGGAAGAGCAAGAGGCCTTGGGACAGGCGACCCAGAGAGAGAGGGAACTGCTCTTTGGGGGATGGTGAATGCACCTCTCCCTCCCCTGGAGGGAGAAAAATCTCGACAGGAGAGAGGTTTTCTCTGTCTCTGGATCCCACAAGGGCATGGAGAGTCGTGGATGGACCAACAATGAACCACACTCATCCTCCTCTCTGACCAGAGGGCAGCAGCGAGTGGTTCGAGAGCGTCATCAAAGGCCCTACTCACGCTCCCTCTGCCAAACTGTGGAACCAGGCAAGTGTTGCACTGCACACTCAGACCCCTCTTCAGGTCCCTGCGTTCCACCTCGCTGCCCCACTGCGGGTACGTCAGTGGTCCCGCTGGTCCAGCTTGTGTGGTGTTTGGGTGCCTGGCTACCCAAACCGTCTCGCTGGCTCCTGCGGACCATCAGACTCAGCTATGCTATTCAGTTCGCCCGGCATCCCCCCCAAGTTCAGCGGCATCTGCTTCACATCAGTGAAGGCGGCTGATGCTCCTGTCTTGCGTGCGGAGATCACAGTCCTACTGGCAAAGGATGCGATAGAGCCGGTCCCTCCAGCTGATATGGAGATGGGTTACGACCAATCTTGGACCTGCGTATCTTGAACTGGGCCCTTCACCGGTTACCGTTCAAGATGTTGACGTAGGAACGCATCTTCAGGTGCATCCGTCCCTGAGATTGGTTTGCAGCAATCGACCTGAAGGACGCGTACTTTAATGTGTCGATCCTTCCGCACCACAGACTATACTCGTCCCTCGAATGGTTCGCATTCGAAGGATGAGCATATCAGTACAAGGTCCTACCCTCCGGGCTGTCGCCCCGGGCAGTCACGCCGCTGGGGCTGCTTCATATGAGAGCGCTTTAACACTGGCTCCATGGCCGAGTCCTGAGGTGGGCGTGGCTACACGGCACTCACCGAGTCACACCGGCCTGCCACCAAACCTTCACCCTGTGTTCAGACCCTTCGTTTCTCCGTGCAGGAATGCCACTGGAACAGGTCTCCAGGCATGGCGTGGTTTACACAGATGCCTCAACCGCCACGTTAGACGGGCTTGCAGTGTCGGTGGTTTGGAGGGGCCCCCAACTGCACTGGCACATCAATTGCCTAAAGTTGCTGGCAGTATGCTTGGCCTTGAGCCGTCTCAAGAGGCACTTACAAGGCAAGCGCGTGCTGGTCCGCACGGACAACAATGCGACCGATGTAAGGTGGTCTACGCTCAAGTCGCAACTCGCCCATCACCACCTCCTCTGGAGTCAGAAGCATCTGAGGTCATTCACATTCCTTGTCTGCACAACCAGGCAGCTGATGAGCTGTCACGAGCTGCACTCCTGGGAAAATGGAAACTCCATCCCCAGACGGTCCAGCTGATTTGGAGTCGTTTCGGAGCCGCTCGGGTAGACCTGTTTGCCTCTCCAGAAACCTCTCACTGCCAGTTGTTCTACTCTCTGGCCGAGGGAACACGGCATGGACGCACTGGCACACAGCTGGCCGCGGGGCCTTCGCAAGTATGTTTCCCCCAGTGAGCCTTCTTGCACAGATACTGTGCAAGATAAGCTCATAGCTTATAGCGCCTTACAGGCCCACTCGAACTTGGTTCCCGGAACTGATGCTCCTTGTGACAGCCCCTCGGCAGATTCCTCTGAGGAAGGATCTACTGACTACTGATCTACTGAGACAGGGCACCCTGTGGCACCCGCGTCCAAACTTCATGTCTGGTTTGCAGTAGGGATGGGCAATATGGGCCTAAAAATGTATCACAATAATTTCTGATATTTATTGCGATAACGATATCATTGACGATAATTTAGGGAATCCTGTTTCTTTAGAGAAAAGTATTATCTTTCCTATTTTTACCCAAAATAGGGTGTTGTGAGCATTACTGAGTACACAATGTAATGACTGTTTAATTCATACTGAAAGCCGGAGGGCACCCTTGCGCAGAAACTCCACATATGCATAGTAGAAGTAATGCTCCAGGAAGAAGTATCCAGGCATCGCTGTAGCTGAATAAAACGCAGATATAGAAATTTTAACAGAGGAATCCTGAAGACAATAAACATGCGATTGCACAAAATATATGGTATCTGTGTTCTTCAAGCAATCTTGGGTATATTTTATAAGGATCGAGTATATTTATAATGCAATGCTAATCGACATAGCCTTTATCGCTGTATATAATACTATAAAATAGTATGATTTCTGCTTTATTCTGTGATACAAAACCACGTCTGATCACAAAAATAAGATATTTAAAACACTCGACTGTTATGAAGTTAATATGGAGAAAAGGCACGTCAATAAATTAAAATATCTTTGTTGGACAACAGGTTTGTAAACGACTCATACACATGTAAAACTGTGTCGCACATGTGCTACTGTAGTACATTTACTCAAGGCTCAGATTTTTGTCTCACTGTACAGCCCTATCCAAACCTGTTCCAGATTGTAGAAGGAGCTGCTCAATTTCACGTCTGCCTTACTTCACGTCACCCCACACAGTCGCACACAGAAATATGTCAACAACTAGACTTTATCATTATTATCGCGGGAAGATGAATTCTTATCATGTGGAGAATTGTTACCGGTATATCGCAAACGATAAGATATCGCCCATCCCTACTTTGCAGACAGTCGAGCTGAAGTTTCTATCAATGAAAACTCTGCTCCTGAGAAACAGGTCCTGCTCGTGGTGCCTTACTGGGTTGCAATCACCTTCAATCTTCCATATGCTCATAGACGGTTGTTCATATGTATAAGTGCTTCCGAAACCTCCTTCGGGAAGGATGGGCTTCTGCAACGTTCCGGTTCCAAGTGGAACGGGCACGTTTTCCCAGTGTTATCCAGTCTTATTGAGTGGGTAGCGCCATAGCAGCAGTAACTGGTCTTCTTGTGGTAAGCCCCGGCCTACGCCAAAAAGAAGGGGCGCAGGAGGCTTCCACAGGTCACTGGAAGGGGCAGTATCCATGGTACTTTGGTAGGGATCCCAATTCGTTGGTCAACCGATGTGACGTCAAGAGTGACTGAATGAAAGGAAACGTCTCGGTTACGTATGTAACCCTCGTTCCCTGAAGGAGGGAACAGAGACGTCACGTCCCGTCGCCACGGCTGCTGTTCCACTTCTGAGCGGCCAGGTCACCGGCTCGGCTCCTCAGTGAAAACCTGAATATGCGATGCACCGGCTGCCTACTTATACTCACGCTGTGATCAGCGGCAGCTGGATGCAATAATCGCATGCCAATGTGCATTGGCTCATTTAGTTTACACTCGGAAGTGGATTGGTCTCTAAACGAGATCCCAATTCGTCGGTCATCCGACGTGACTTCTCCATTCCCTCCTTCAGGGAACGAGGGTTACATACGTAACTGAGACGTTTTAGTCATTGTTCATGCTACAAGCTAGAAAGGGAAGGAATAAATAAAGAGAAAGACAAAGTTTTTTTTTTTTAAGATGAAGTCAAGTAGCGTCGAAAGAGATGAGTTTTCAGCTGTCGCTTGAACATTGTCAGGGATTCAGCATTCCGGATAGGAGCAGGAAGATCATTTCACCAGCCAGGAATAGTGAATGAGAATGTTCTGGAAAGTGATTTTGAGCCTCTCTGTGATGGTACCACGAGGCGTCACTCACTAGTGGATCTCTGGAGGGAACTTCTGGAGGGGATGTAAATTCGTAATAGTGAGTGGAAGTAGGCAGGTGCTGAGCCTGTGGCTGTTCTATATACAAGCATCAATGTCTTGAACTTGATGTGAGCTGCAACCAGTAGCCAGTGCAAGGAGATAAAAGAGATAAAGATATCTGTGTTCAGTTATGTGTGTATGCGTGCATCTATGAAAGCATCGTAGCCTACTGCACACAGTTTTAGTTTAGCTACAAGCCAGACCCAAACCCAAGAGTATTTCGAGACCTGTTGGACTCAGATCGGGTAGCAGACCTCCAGGTCGGCGGCAGTTTGCCCAATTTAGCATATGTTACGTATGTAACCCTCGTTCCCTGAAGGAGGGAACAGAGACGTCACGTCCCGTCGCCACGGCTGCTGTTCCACTTCTGAGCGGCCAGGTCACCGGCTCGGCTCCTCAGTGAAAACCTGAATATGCGATGCACCGGCTGCCTACTTATACTCACGCTGTGATCAGCGGCAGCTGGATGCAATAATCGCATGCCAATGTGCATTGGCTCATTTAGTTTACACTCGGAAGTGGATTGGTCTCTAAACGAGATCCCAATTCGTCGGTCATCCGACGTGACTTCTCCATTCCCTCCTTCAGGGAACGAGGGTTACATACGTAACTGAGACGTTTTAGTCATTGTTCATGCTAGGCAGGTGCTGAGCCTGTGGCTGTTCTATATACAAGCATCAATGTCTTGAACTTGATGTGAGCTGCAACCAGTAGCCAGTGCAAGGAGATAAAAGAGATAAAGATATCTGTGTTCAGTTATGTGTGTATGCGTGCATCTATGAAAGCATCGTAGCCTACTGCACACAGTTTTAGTTTAGCTACAAGCCAGACCCAAACCCAAGAGTATTTCGAGACCTGTTGGACTCAGATCGGGTAGCAGACCTCCAGGTCGGCGGCAGTTTGCCCAATTTAGCATATTGAATTGACGTCAGGGCCGTCGGCGAGAGTGAGAACTCTGATTGGAAGTTCAGTCTAGCGAACGAGTCAGTGCCCGAGAATTCAAGTGAAAGTGATGGAAACCAGTAAACGAAGGCGGCACAGACTGAGGGCTGTTCTAATGTTACGTGATCTTACCCAAGTATGTGAGTATTTTCATAACAACATGAGCGGCTAAAAATTAATAAAGTTATCAACATAACTGATATTCAAAATGGTAAGCAAGCGCTGCTTTATTTACATTTCGTATATCTGGTATATCCTTGTTTCGGTTTCTCCTTTTGAATGACGAATACATACTATTGATAGCTGCTGATATAGACAGCTAATTGTTTTCGCACAGAATGCACGTCTTAGTTTGCAGTTGGCTGTACTTTGTATCCTTCCGGAGCTCCTCCGTGAGACTCGAGACCGGTGAGTGGCGCAGGTGTCGCGCATTCGCAATTACTCCACCGGCCTCGCTCCGTTCCCACGGCTCTCGGCCCCGCCCCTCTCGTCACAATTACATTTCTGTCTTACTGCAAAATGTAACTGATTATAAATAAAACTGCGAACTGCATAGTGAGCATTGCATTGAATTATTTGATGCATCTTTAGCAGTGCTGGCCATGTTACTTTAAAGAAGTAATTGGTTATAGTTACTAGTTTCTTCTCACAAATAGTAACTGTTAGTAACTGAGTTACATCATTATAAAAGTAACTAATTTACCAGGGAAAGTAACTATTGTTACTTTTTTTTTTAATGTTCAAATGTGTCAAATAACTTGGATGCCTCGATATTAAATATGTTGAATGAAATGGACTCTAAATAGAATAAATTATCATTATAAAACATTGTACACTAATCTACACTATTTTAATGTTGCTGTATGGGACAATGTGAGAGACACCGGTCAATAAATATATTATCTTTAATATAGTTGCTCAATAACACAATAGATGGTTTAGAACTTTTAACATTTATTGCACAGGCCACAACTGGCCAACAAATAAGTCTAAAAATAAATTATACTTCACCTTTAGTAGCTGAGCTCACGTTATCACCTGCGTTCTTATCCACAAATTTTGTGGCGGCATGTGATGATGTGAGGATGTAGTGCTTATACTTCTATTTTGCGAATTCTACCTTTGAACTCGTTGGACTTGCCATCGCTCTGACTCCTGGTCGTTGGTGTGTGCAACTGTGCATGTGCTTGTGTGTGAACACCTGCACTACTCTGCCTCTGGTTGGCAAACAATGGAAATTTACTCTACCTAAGCCAATCAGCATCAGTTATGTGCCCCCAATAGTGAGAGAATGCACAGGTAAACATGTTTTCAGTCTAGACTTAATTATGGATACTCTTGGATAGGGTTGGGTATCGTTTGTTTTTTTTACGACACCGATGCCAAATCAATACTTTTAAAATGGTGCCTGCACTACTCTGCCTCTGGTTGGCAAACAATGGAAATTTACTCTACCTAAGCCAATCAGCATCAGTTATGTGCCCCCAATAGTGAGAGAATGCACAGGTAAACATGTTTTCAGTCTAGACTTAATTATGGATACTCTTGGATAGGGTTGGGTATCGTTTGGTTTTTTTACGACACCGATGCCAAATCGATACTTTTAAAATGGTATATGGTTAATTTGTGTTCATCAGAATCAGAATGAGCTTTATAGCCAGGTATGTTTACACATACGAGGAATTTGTTTTAGTGACAGAAGCTCCACAGTGCAACAGAATGACAGTCACAAGACAAAACACAGATAATAAAAAGAATAATGTACAAATATACAAAATAGACAATGTACAAAATAGCAAAAACACAATATACAAAATAGACAATTTTGGACGTACAGGTATGTTATGTGCAAATTTGAAATGAAAATAAGTATTTGTGTTAAATAAATGCATGATAGTGTTGTGTGTTCCACATTTTATTGTCAAGTGTTCATAAGATAGGTTGCTTGAGGGAAGAAACTGTTCCTGTGTCTGGCCGTTCTGGTGCTCAGAGCTCTGTAGCGTCGACCAGATGGCAACAGTTCAAAAAGGGAGTGTGCTGGATGTGAAGAGGCAGGTTTGAAAAACACAGGAATGATGGCGCAGCCACAATAGCATGACAGTGCAAGGTCATTTATTTCCAATGTCCACAGTCCCAAAATACAAAATATTTAACCAACACCAAAATAATAATAAAAAAAAAAAAAAAACCTTTACAAAATATTTACAACCAGCGCTTGGCTGAGCTATGTTCTACAAAAAAGGTTTTCCACTGGCATGGCTTGCACTACCAACTGTCCTCCTCAACTTCCCCCTCCCAAATGAGAAATAAATCAACCCATTTATAGTGTAGAAAGAAAAGAGAGTAACCATTTGAAGGTAAATACAAGGCAAGGAATACTTTTTCAAACTTCTACAAAAGGTAAGTTAATTATACACACATTTCTCACGGGTATACAAGTCTTGATTCAAACTATGCATGCGTTATCCTCGATGGCAAACAGTTAAGACATAAATCAAGAACATTTTTCCCCGTTCCCTCTCCCCACACATAACCACATAGAACAGTCCAGCCGGCGGAAGGTTAGCGCATGCGCAGCCCTCGAAAGTTCCTGTCTTCAGCATTTACGAACCGCCGCCGGCGTTTTGACCCTTCTCATCTGCTGTACTCGCAGCAGATCCAACACGGAAGACGCCAAAAGCAAGAAACCTCACAGCATGAACAGAGACACAAACTGACAAATATACAGATAAGTAAATAAAAGATGTAATAATTAAACCTATCTAGTGTATGCGTGTGATTATTGAAATGGTTATAGCAGGGATATGTGAAGATTAAAGTGAGTGTATGCATGTATGCGAGCGACCATAACAGTAGCACAAACCCAAGTGTGCACCCGAGGGAAAGGCTATAAACTGTAACTGTATGCACGATGATGCATATAAAACTAAAGGGGGATGGGAGTTCAAGTGTTATCCCGGCCAGAGCTGGGTGTGAGGGGTCCATAGTGATTTTGCCAGCCCTTTTCCTCACTCTGGATGAGTACAGTTCTTGGAGAGAAGGGAGGGTTGTACCAATGATTCGCTCAGCAGTCCGGACTACCCTCTGTAGTCTTCTAAGGTCAGATTTGGTAGCTGAGCTGAACCAGACAGTTATTGAAGTGCAGAGGATGGATTCAATGATGGCGGAGTAGAACTGTTTCAGCAGCTCCTGTGGCAGGTTGAACTTCCTCAGCTGGCGAAGGAAGTGCAACCTCTGCTGGGCCTTTTTAAACAATTGAGTCTATGTGAGTGTCCCACTTCAGGTCCTGAGAGATTGTGGTGCCCAGGAACCTGAATGACTCCACTGCAGCCACAGTGCTATGATGGTGAGTGAGGGGAGTGCAGGGGGGTTTCTCCTGAAGTCCACGGTCATCTCCACAGTTTTGAGAGTGTTAAGCTCCAGGTTGTTTAGACTGCACCAGACAGCCAGCTCTTCAAACCGTCCTGGATGAGACCGATGACTGTAGTGTCGTCTGCAAACTTTAGGAACTTAACAGAGGGGTCTTTAGATGTGCAGTCGTTGGTGTACAGGAAGAAGAGCAGTGGGGAGAGGACGCAACCCTGGGGGGCGCCAGTGCTGATAGTACGGGTGCTGGATGAGAATATTCCCAGCTTTACTAGCTGCTGCTTGTCTGTCAGGAAGCTGTTGATCCACTGACAGACGGAGGTGGGCACGGATAGCTAGGATAATTAGTTTGGACAGGAGGAGGTTTGGAATGATAGTGTTGAACGCCGAGCTGAAATCCACAAACAAGTCAAGTCAAGTCACCATTATTTATGTAGCACTTTTTACAATGCAGATTGTGTCAAAACAGCTTTACAGTATTAAACAGGGAAATTGTGTGCCGTTCTCCTCTGGCCAGACGAAACCAGCAGTTTCATTCTAGGTTGCAACAAAGTCAGATTGTGCAGAGGACTCATCTGGTTCCTGTGGTCTTGTCCTGATTGCCTTCTAGATGACAAGGTCTTCAGAGGGGATCTGTCTCTGGGGCTCATCTAGTTGCCCTGGTCTCCACTGACATTCAGGGCTGTAGAGGTCCTTTCTAGGTGCTGATCCACCATCTGGGCTGGATACGGACTGGATTTTTTAAAATTAAAACAAAAATTTAAGTAGTTTTTTTTTATTCCAAATGAGTTTTGATTTGTTTTTTAAGAAAACTAATCAAATAGCAGGGCAGACTTTGAAATAAAAAATTAAACCTAGGTAGGATGTTCATCCTTATTACATTAATCTTGCCAATAAATGAGATGGGGAGATTTGACCAGTCAGGACAAGTCCTGACTAATTTAAGAAGTTAATGGGGTATAATTAGCTTTAAATAAATCACACAAGTTAGGTGTAATATTTATTCCCAAATATTGGAAACCAAAGGGAGCTAAACGAAACGGAGAGTCAGAAGTGGCTTCGGGGGGAGCATACAAGTACAATTAATCTTATACCCTGAAAAAGTTCTATATTCTCCAATAATAGAAAGAATTGCATCAACAGAAGTCTCGGGGTATTTGAAATATAATAACTACAGATCTACAATCTACAGCTATTATAAGAGCCATATCTAAACTTTACAAATCCGGTCTGGTCGGGTGAAACAACAGAAGAAAGGACGGATTCAAGGCATCGAGCCATTGCTTTAGTCACAATTTTGCAGTCTACATTCAATAAACGAATCAGACGATAAGAGGAGCCGTCCAAAGGATCTGTCTTTTTTCTAAATAAGGCTGATAACGGCAGAGGACCAAGAACCAGGCATTAAATTTAAATCTAAACGATTATTAATTGCAGGCATTAAGATTGAGCTGATATCCTGCCAAAATTGCATGTAAAATTCAAGTGGGAACCCATCCGGGCCTGGAGCTTTGTTTAAGGGCATGGATTGAATAGCTAGCCAAATTTCCTCCTTGGTGAAGGGAGCATTTAAAATAGTTCTGTCTGTCTCAGAGACAGTAGGATGGAAACTCATATAGTTTGATAAGTTCTCTTGCAAACCACAACCCTCAGCTTTATATAAAGTCTTATAAAAGTTGGAAAAAGTATCATTAATTATCTGGGAATGAAAGGATACGCTGCTGTCTGGGGTCCTAATTGCTTTTATAATTCTATCTTGTTGTGCCTTTTTTAATTGATATGCAAACAAATGGCTAGGTTTGTTTCTGAATCCGTAATATTTTTGCTTACTAAAAAACAGTCATTTCTTAATATGCTTAGTATGGTCTACGTTTAATTTAGCTCTAGCTCTTGTTTAGCTGAATCCAATTGGTCTGGTTTGGCATTTGTTTGTGTCGATTTTCTAGATAAGTTACTTTAGCCTCTAATTCTCTCCTCTTTTGGGTCTTAGCTTTACTCACTAAAGAAGCATAGGAGATAATGTGGCCCCGTAACACCGCTTTAGCAGCATCCCATTTTGTCACTGAAGAAACAGGGGAGTTCTGGTTATCCTGCCAATAATAAGCTATTTTCTGCTTAAGGAAGATACGAAAATCATCATTATTCAAATGTGAAACATTAAACTTCCAATAATTGGATTTAGTAACAGACAAATTAACATCAAAGTCTGAGTAAACAGGACTATGGTCAGATAAAACAATAGGGCCAATACGGCAAGATTTCACTTTGTAAATACAATCAGATGGTGCGAAAAAATGATCCAACCTAGAATAAGATTTATGTGGGTGAGAATAGAACGTATAATTTCTGACTTTTGGATGCAATTCCCTCCAAATATCTACTAGGCCTAAATCTTTACAAAAATTCCGCAAAGTATGGGAGGATTTGTGTCCTGTCAGGATCTGCGGGATATAAAACTGGGACAGTCAGTATTTGGGGCGTATACATTTCCGATAATGAGAAGCACTCCAAAAATGTAGCCCGAGACTAGTACAAATCTCCCTTCAGAGTCAGACTCTACAAACTGAATGGAATGTCCTTGTGAATTAAAGTTACACCCCTGCTATTCGACGTAAAAGAAGAGTAATATATCTGACCCACCCAGTCTCTTTTCAGTTTACAAGGCTCAACGTCTGACTAGTGAGTTTCCTGCAACAGAGCAATGGATCTGTGTTCTATTTTGAGAAATGTAAAGATTTTCTTTCTTTTTATGACATGGCCAATACCCTTCACATTCCAAGTTACTAGCTTGACAATACCTTGTGTTGCACGCTAGGAGTATATTGCAATTTACATTTTTGAACCTGATGTGGATTTTAGTTGTATAAGGGGAATATATCAAAATTACATCTTAGTTTTATTTTGTTATATTATGTTGACTGACTTTGTTGCCGAGAGGTCAGAAGTGAGCGGCAGAGTGATGTCATCAGTGAATGCCCTAGGGCAGAAGAGAAGAGGAGCGTGAACGCGAACTGTTGATTGTGTGTGTGTAGTGAAATCCTTGCATGTAAATAGTAACTCCAACTTCGAACTGGGAAGAATAAAGTTGTGAAAAAAAAGGAAGACGGAGTCTTGTCTGTCCAGGAGTGCAACATAAACTTGGTGTTTCTGCCCGGTCGTGAGTTTGATAGCGAGGAAGCAGGACGAGGCACCGGTTACTGGCTGTGACGCAGTGAGAGCTGGCGGCTAGCGAGGGATACCGACTTTGTCAATACTGCAGTGCTACACATAAGTTGTAAAAGTAAAACCTTTCTGTCATGTCTAAAACACAGCAGATGTCATCTGAGTGGGAAAATGTCGTGGCGGACATAGAAGAAAAGTTGTTAACACTGTCAGCATCAGAGTTGAATGATATATGCACAGCGCTGGGCTTAATTGTGGATAGGAGTGAAAGAGACTTACCACGTAAGCTGAGGAGACGTATTCTTCAGTATTTAGAAGGAGAAGAGGTAACTAAGTGATACAATTGATGAACTAAAAGAGAAAAATTATGATGTGAAGCCCTCGTCAACAAATAGGGCAACAGTGCCATCCAGTGGACGAAGTCAGTATGACACCCAGTAACTTAAATGAGCAAAGAGAGAATGTTTCTGCTGCAAACGCAATGGAAGCCGCATCTGTTGCGAATCAGAGTGTAGCCTTTGTTCATCCACTGTACAGAAGATATCTTAAAATAATAGGACAAATTGGAGAACCAAATCAAAAGGATAAACTGGCATACACTAGTTTGGAAAGACAAATTCAGAGGGCGTTGAAAAAAGGATATGATGAAGGAGAAGTTGTTGAAGCTGTTATTCAAGCCATAGCTCCAGGAACAAAGCTGAAGAGTTACCTTGAAAGCAGGGTTGATTTAACATTACAAGGCCTTAGACAGATACTACAGACTCATTACATTGAAAAGGATGCTACTGAGTTGTACCACTCCCTCACGTGCTGTTCAAGAGCCAAAGGAAACCCCCATACAGTTTGTGGTGCGAGCTATGGACCTGAGACAACAAATTGTCCTCGCTTCAGAAAGAGTTAAATCTGGATTGAAGTACAGTGCAGAACTAATTCAAAATCAGTTCCTCCAAACAGTACTCACTGGTCTCCATGACGACACCATCCGTGCGGATGTGAAGCCATACTTACAAGATCCAGAAGTCAAGGATGAGATTCTTCTGGAGAAAGTGACAATGGCAAACAATCTGGAGACAGAAAGAAAGAATAAGTTGTCATCTATGTCAAAAGCAAGAATGATCAGAGTTGCCGTGATTAGTGAGGAAAATTAAGATGTGGATAAAGCACACAAACCAGACAGTAAGAACAAACGTGACACACTGATGGAAAAGGTTGACCAGGGCAATAAAGCTATATGCGAGGCCATTCAGAATCTCACCATTCAAATAGCAAGCCTTCAGCAAATGCCCCAGCCTCAACCAGTGAGAATGAGTGAACAGCCAGAGAGGAATACAGACCACAGCCAAAGACGCTAAACAGTAAACAATGTCAGATGTGTCAGTTGTCTAAGGCTGAGGGAAGGTGTGATCACTGTTATAAGTGTGGTAGCACCAAACATTGGGCTTCGGGTTGTCGGAAGAAAAATGTCTCCATCAGCACAAACAAAATTGATATCCGACTCCATCATGCAGAAGACATGGAAAAGCTGATCTGTTCAGCATAAATACTCCACTCACTGGCAAGCAGCGACAGGCAGCCAAGCTGGTAGGGAGAAGGTGTCTAGTTAGAGCCTCTTTGGGAGGAATTGACACTACAATACTGTGGGACACGGGTTCGCAGGTATCAATAGTGGGAACGAAATTGGAAAAAGGAGTACCTGCCAGACATTGAGGTTCGACCAGTGAAGGAGTTGCTTGAAGAAGAAACTTTGGAACTCTCAGCTGCAAATGGAACAGATATTCCATATGAAGGGTGGATGGAGATTGAATTCACCTTGTGCAAGGATGCGGTAGCTGGGATGAGTGACAAACCTGTGCTGGTTCCGATCCTGGTTGCCAGCAGTAACATTGATCGGCCTATAATCGGGTTCAATGTGGTTGAAGAATTAGCATTGACAAATGATCCAGCTGGAGACTGCACGCGCTAAGGTTACATGGTAGAGAGGCTGTGCTCAGCAATGGAGGTAGGACCCAAAACTGCAAGGGCTGTTCTATCTGTTTTAAAGAAACAGAAGCCTGAAGCTCAACCCCACACAGTCAGGGTAGGCAGGCGGCCAGTGACCATACCCAAGAACATAGTGATGGCAGTGCATTGCAGTTGGCTGAACCAGAGGGTGCTAAGTGCATCACCGGTAGTGTTGGAACCAAACTATGAAGCACCCTGGCCAACATGCCTAGTGGTCAGAGAACAGTTAATCTATCTACCTGCAGATTATCAGGGTAAAATAGAGGTCTCTGTGGAAAATGTAACAGATAATGATATCACACTGGCCAGTCGCACTACACTTGGCTGATTGCACAATATGGATGCTGTGTACCCACTGCAGACAAAGCCTACTGAGGATCAGAGCTCAAGGATGTCAGACAACAGTGTCATCTCACCCGTGCAGCAGCCCTGTCATGGGCCACAAGCTGAGCCCTGGGATCCACCTGTGGATCTGAGCCATTTGCCAGATGACCAGCGAGAAAAGGTACAGCAGATGCTCAGAGGGGAATGTGATGTCTTTGCAAAGGATGATTGGGATGCAGGATGCATTAGAGATTTGGAGATGGACATACAGTTAAAAGACAATGTACCTGTACAGAAAACATACAGTGCAATTCCTAGGCATCTCTACCAAGAAGTGAAGACACATATTCAGGATCTACTCAACCGTGGTTGGATCCAGAAGTCCTGTTCTTCCTATTACTCACCTGTCATATGTGTCAGGAAGAGAGATGGGGGTCTTCGTCTATGTTTAGACTACAGGCTGTTAAACGGGAAGATGCTGCCTGACCGTCATCCAATTCCGAGGATACAGGAGATCCTGGAGAACTTGGGAGGTAACTCCTTGTTCACGGTGTTGGATCAGGGGAAGGCTTACCACCAGGGCTTCATGAGCGAGAAAAGCAGACCCTGCACCGCATTTATCACGCCCTGGGGGTTGAACGAATGGGTGAGGATCCCGTTTGGGCTGACTAACGCCCCAGCATCTTTCCAACGCTACATGGAGGGATGTCTGGGAGCCCTCCAAGATGAAATCTGTGTCCCGTAATTGGATGATGTCTTGGTGTTTAGCCCCAGCTTTGAACAGCATGTCAAGAATGTGAGGCAAGTTCTGCAACGGCAACGAGAGTGTGGAATAAAACTAAGGCCAATGAAATGTGAGTTCTTCAAAGGTGAAGTCTGCTATGTCGGTCGGGTAGTCTCCGCTGAGGGATACACAATGAATCCCAAAGAGGTGGTAGCAGTCCAAGAACTGAAGCACGAGTCTCCAACCACTGTGCGAGGGATGAGAAAGCTGATGGGTTTCCTCAGTTATTACAGAACTTATATACCAGACTTCTCTAGGGTGGCTAGACCCCTTTATGAACTCTTAGCCAAGCCCAAGTCTGACCTGAAGCAAAGCCAAAAGAAAAAGGGGACTGGCCGAAAGTCTGTTCAGCTGCCACCATCCCACCCAATTCAGTGGATAGTGACCCATCAGGAGATAGTGAACAGAATCGTAGATCAGCTGACATATCCACCGGTGATGGCATACCCAGACCTGGAGGAACCGTTCATCCTTCATGTAGATGCATCAGAAGAGGGCCTTGGCGCAGTTCTGTACCAGCGGCAGAAAGGTGTCCTAAGAGTGATAGCTTATGGATCGCGGACGTTGACAGCAGTAGAATGCAACTATAAGCTACACTCAGGAAAAATAGAATTCCTGGCGCTAAAATGGGCCTTAACGGAACGCTTTCGCGATTACCTGTTCCAGGCGCCTCACTTTACGGTATATAGTGATAATAATTCTCTGACATATGTCACCAAGTCGGCGAAGCTTAATGCAACCGGACACTGCTGGGTGTCAAGAGTTGGCAGATTATAGATTTACACTAAAATACAGACCGGGAACAGCAAACAGAGATGCGGATTTCTTGTCACAAAGGTTGAAGCCCATTGACGAGATCATGTGAGAATGCACAGAGGAATGCCAACAGAAGGCTATTGAATGTATTGGGAAAGCTCTGGAGAGAAATCAAACAGGAGAAGTTAATTGGATCTCTGCCATAACCTGTAATGCAGATGCATTGCCAGAGGAGTATAACATCTCAGAACCAATTCAGCCTCTTGTATCAGAAGACATCAGATTTGCTCAAAATGTAGATGTAGCCATTAGCAGAGTTTTGGCTCTGAAAAGAACACATGTGTACTTGAAACACAAAGACAAAGTGACAGAGAATGGAGCTGTAAGACAGCTTCTCAGGGAGTGGCAGATTGATGAAGATGGCATCCTCAGAAGAAAGACAGTGACAAGAAACCAGTTGGTCGTTCCTGAATCCTTAAAGCCTCTTGTCTACAGGCACTTACATGAAGAAATGGGACACTTAGGTGCAGAAAGAATGATGGCTCTTGCTAGGGAGCGCTTCTTCTGGCCTAAGATGAGACAAGAAATGGAACACTATGTTACTCAGGTGTGTCATTGTATGAAGAGAGAAAAACCTAACAGGATAATCCGGACTCCTATCCAAAGTATTGAGACCTCTGCACCATTTGAGATGGTCTCTATTGACTACTTACACTTGGACAAGTGTTCGGGAGGGGAGGAGTACATATTGGTAGTCATGGATCATTTCACAAAATATGCACAGGCGTATGCGACAAAAAAATTCTGGGAAAACTGCGGCCAGAAAGCTCTATGATGACTTTATTATGTGCTTTGGTTTCCCATCCAAGATCCACCATGACCAGGGGAAGGAGTTTGAAAATACCCTCTTCCACAAGCTCCAAGACTACTGTGGTATCCACCATTCACGCACCTCCCCGTACCACCCACAAGCTAATCCTGCAGAGCGCTTCAACAGAACGTTGCTGGGTATGTTGCGCACTCTGGGGGAGTCTCAGAAGTCAAGATGGAAGGAACACTTGAATAAGGTGGTACATGCATATAACTCCACTGTGAACGAAGCTATGGGATTTTCTCCGTTTTTCCTTCTCTTTGGTCATGAGCCAACATTACCTGTGGACCTGATGTTTCCGAAGCAAGGCAATAAACGGAACCAGTCACCCACTGGCTATGCAGAAAAGTGGAGAGATGTCATGCAAGAAGCCTATGTTATTGCAATGCAAAACCTAAAGAAAAGTGCAAGGAGAGGACAGAAAAATTACAATCGGCGGGCATGGAGTTCTGCTATTGAGCCAGGTGACCATGTCTTGGTGAGAAACCTCACACCCAGAGCTGGTCCCGGTAAATTGCGTAGCTACTGGGAGGATGCAATTCATGTGGTCAAAGAACGAAAAGGCACTGAGAGTCCCCTGTATGTGGTAGAGCCATTGCAAGGACCTGGGAGAAGACGTGTGTTACATCATAACTTACTTCTGCCATGTCCTTACCTGGTCGAAGAGCCAGACATTCATGAACCCAATCTGAAAGAGAAAAGCAATGGAAGTAAAGCAGAACAGACAGCAAGAAGAAATAATAAACACAGCCGTGTTACTTACCTGACAGATCCAGACAGTTCCAAAGAAGAATATCACCTGTGGACAACAGTGAAACGTGCCAATCCACCCCTCAATGTCGCAGCAGAGGAGTTCCGCCCAAGAATGGAAACATCTAAACATGTGACTGAGGAGAGGATGGTACCAGAGAAACCCCTGGGAGAGGAGAACATTGAGGAGGGACAGAATGTGGAAAGAGAAGTGGAAGCTCCAGCCATTGAATCTGAAGATGAGCAGAGTGAGGCTGAGACATGAAGGGACAGGCCCAAGAGAGTTAGACAGCCCCGGCGTGTCTACACCTATGACCAGTTAGGCAAGCCAACGTTTCAGCAGTTGAAGATCTGCCCTGTCAGAGTGAAGTGGTCTCCAGGAACCAGCCATGACCTCTCTACTGGCTCATTGTTCATGTATCCTTTCTATCATTGCTAGTGGTTAAAAAAGAAAAAAAAAAAAAGAAAAAAACACACAGAGACATAATTCATAAGTAAATTAGTTCATAAGTTGTAGTTAATAATTCATAACTAATTAAGTTTAACATTTAACAAGTTATAGTTCATGACAGAATTGACAAAATAAGTTATCTGTGCAATTATTTCAAATAATAAGTACAGAAAGGGGCTACTATTTGAGTATATTGGAATAGAACAGTAGTGTAATAATGTATACACTTACCATATAGAATGATTAAACTCATAGCTGAAAAATATGTAGGCATACAAGAACGGGTGTAAATGGTATTTTCCTTGTCCCTGTGTGAAGATTTGGGGGGCCCACCAACACTTCTATGGATTATGCACCCTTTAACACTAATGGACTATGGATTCTTAGTCTTGTGTTGATGCTATGAGATACTGATGCTAAGGAAAAGAAGTGCGGAGAGATAATATAGCCCAGTTACTCTATAATGTATAGAGTGTGAAAAAAACTTGTTTGTTAACTCACTTTTCATCAAGAGTTAGATTGCTGCCGTTGTTAAATATGGACAACATTGACAACATTTTTTTTGTGGGGGAGGGTGTTGCACACTAGGAGTATATTGCAATTTACAATTTTGAACTAGATGTGGATTTTAGTTGTATAAGGGGAATATATCAAAATTACATCTTAGTTTTATTTTGTTATATTATGTTGACTGACTTTGTTGCTGAGAGGTCAGAAGTGAGCGGAAGAGTAATGTCATCAGCGAATGCCCTAGAGCAGAAGAGAAGAGGAGAGTGAACGCGAACTGTTGATTGTGTGTGTGTGTGTAGTGAAATCCTTGCATGTAAATACTAACTCCAACTTCGAACTGGGAAGAATAAAGTTGGGAAAAAAAGGAAGACGGAGTCTTGTCTGTCCAGGAGTGCAACACTTGCATACAAAAAACAAAGTGTTAAGATGCTGATGAACCAACAAAAGTGAATCTGGCACATAAAAGACACCAAAATTGAACAGAACAGTACAACAAATTAAACACTGAACGACCCCGAAAAAAGTTATCTGTCCAGAGAGTCCAGAAATACTTTAGCCGAGTTCGGATCATCAAACAAGAGAATCTTTCCCAGGTGTAAGCACGTAAGTGCGAGGTAAGCGAATCTGCGATATAAGCCACGAGAAGTCACAACCTTGACCTCTGATCTAAGTAAAACCGAAGCTCCGCGCCCTCGTGGGTAATAATTTTCTTCAACGCTGCCCTCAAAACAGATTCCTTTTCAGTAAACCGCAAAAGAGAAAAGAGAAAAAAAAAGAGAACACTCCTCAGGGGTGAGTTCGGATTACTAGGAGCAAATGAAGGAGACCTGTGAGCCCTTTTGATATCCAAGGTGAGAGAGTCTTCAGGCAAATCTAGCCATTTGGGGATAGAGGAACAAAGAAAAGACGCAAGTGAACCGGTACCTTTCTCTCCTTCTGGAAGGCCAACTATCCTCAAATTAATTAGTCGACCTTTATTCTCTAAATCATCCACTTTCGACTGAAGTTGTTCCACTTTGGTCAGCAAATTAGCAAGCTGGCCCCCAGACACTGCCACCGAGTCTTCCACGGATGAAATCCTCCCTTCAGCCTCTGTTAAACGGGTCTCAATGCCCTCGATCCTCTCAGTGAGGGCCGCAAATGAATTTTGTAGAGAGGAGACGGATCCAGCTATTCCCTCCAGCCGATTACTTATCCCATCGTGACAAGAACCATTAGCTTTTCTTTCAGAAAGTACCAACGCCATGTCCGATTGGGCCTCTGTTGCATTAAAGGGATAGTTCACCCAAAAATTTATATTTGATGTTTATCTGCTTACACCCACAGGGCATCCAAGATGTAGGTGACTTTGTTTCTTCAGTAGAACACAAACGAAGATTTTTAACTCAAACCATTGCAGTCTGTCAGTCATATAATGGCAGTCTATGGGCTCCACAGCTTTGAGAGTCAAAAAAACATACACAGACAAAACCAAATTAAACCCTGCGGCTCATGACGATACATTGAGGTCTTAAGACACGAAACAATTGGTCTGTGCAAGAAACTGAACAGTATTTATATCCTTTTTTACCTCTGATTCACCGCAATGTCCAACTGTCCTGAGTGTGTTCACAACATCTGGTGTGTGACGCGTCAACGTGCTCTGGCATAGTAGACATAGACATATATAAGTAGATTCCTCATTAGTAACTGTTTCTATGGACCATGGGAATCTACTTATATATATCTATGTCTACTATGCCAAGTTTATATATTATGTTCAAGTCAGAGCTCATAGAAGATTCAGAGTTATAATTACAAGTTCTCTGAGGGCATGGACATTTTATGCAAGTCAAAACCTCATAATTGCAGTAATTCCGACATGGTGTCATGATTATGTATCTGTTCCTTGTGCTCTTGTTTTGTTTGTGGACTTCCTGTTCCTATTTCCCTCTTCTTCCTTATCTCTGAGTTCACATAAATGGATCCAGCCGATGAGCTTGTGAGCATTTGCCAAACATCATCTGTCATTAAAGAGTACACTGAGAGGATCTGTGTTCTTGACTATTGTTTGAAGTGCACAATATTGTGTTTAAAGACCTGTACCAATTTTGACTAAATGAGCCCATTAGATAGTGCCTACCCAGAGATAAATGCAATCTCTCTCTGGAATATTTCATAGAACATGCTCTCTGTCTTAGTTTCTTACATACCAGGGGTGTCCAAACGTTTTTAAAGGGGGCCATTTTCGACGATGTGGACCAACCGGGGGGGCTGGATGCATCTTCCTATATAGATATATATATATTAGGGGTGTAACGATGTATACATATTGAACCGTCACGGTACGGACATCTCGGTTCGGTACATGAGGCCTTACAACGAATACAAGCAATTCACCCCCAATCCAGAAGGGGGCGCTCGCAGCAATGCTACGCTGTTTGATAACCGGCCGCCAGCAGAAGAACAGCGAATTCCGTGAGTTGCGCACTTGAAAACAAAGCCCACTAGACAGTGACCATGTGCTGATTCTGAATGCGTCTCTCATAGACTGACAAAGGAGTATACTTTAAAGGCTTGTGCACTCAACTGTTTGCGAAATGGAGCTTTGTGCTTGTGTATCCTACCTCTCTCATTCGGCACAAATCCAAATATTTCATAATATTTCCATATTTGCGATGTATCTGAATCCTAAACTATTATTTATTATGCAAATTATAGGCTTAGTTATTCAGTCGCCAGTGTTTCCCCTTTACGGCTTTGGAGGGGGTTTTGTAAGGATTATTTGCTCAGAAATTGTGTATTTAAATTTTTTTAAGGCATAAGATATTCATTTAATCTATATTTTAAGTAATGAAAATTAAACAAATTACAATTACAATTAAAACATTGAAAAAATATTGTATGCTTATTCCTTAAAAATAAGGTTTTAATAATTTTAGTAGTAGTAGTAGTAGCAGCCTGTTACATAAATTCTACTCAACAATAGTAATATATTTCTGCCAATGCCCTCAATTTAAACCGAACTTTTATCTTGACGGGTTGCCATGCATACCTTTACATTTCTGTGTGTGTATGACATGATGATAGTTTTACTCAAATGAAATGGTCAAATGCTGATGAAGTGACTCTCAGAGCAGTTCTGGAGAATTTGTTCTTGTATTTATGTCCTCATTAGTGAAACGGCAGAGGTTAATATCACCGGAAGCGTCACGAGCGTTTCAGTACGAGTACTACACAAAACTGCGCATCTGCGCCATTCATTAACAGAGACACGCAGAATTCATATTTAAATATGAATTGATTTGTGGCTTAATATTTACAAATACTAGTGGGAGTGGGCTCACGTGTGTGTGTGTGTGTGCGCGCATCGAGCGGAACTCCGCTGTGCTTCAAGGGGGGTGGGGGGTGCCGTTGGGGGGGCGGGCCGCCCCCTAAAATAATGGCAGGGGAAACACTGGTCGCGTTCCAACAGTGACACGGAGGCAGGCACGCTGAAGTTTGGTTCACTGTATTTTATTTTGATAAAGTACCAACTACGCTGTCAAGTTAGCAATGCTGGAACTATGTTTTGTGTGTGTGTTTGTGTGCCGGCGCGATCACTTCAATTGTTTCCTTATACCAGCAGAATCAACTTAAAACACTCATTTATTGTCTTATTAATAAAAGTATAATAAAGTCTACTTTTATTTGTGTACACTCACAATGAAAACAAAACATTGTGCTTTTGTAAAATAAAGAAAACAAATAGGATGTCGCTTTCTGCCATTTGAGTTTCTGTCAGACTCTGGGCCAGGTTTTGTGTGTGTCTTTGCTCCCTAGTTCCTGTGTATTTAAAGTGTGTTCTAGTTCTTGTCCTTTGTCAGTCGTTAAACGTCATCCTGTCCTCCTGATGTGTCGAGTCCTGTGATCCCCAGCCTTTGTTTAATAAACCCTTTTGAGTTACTTTACTCCATGTCTCCTTGCTCCTTCGTTCCCGTGTTCCTCGTGTGTGTGAACCGTGACAGAACGACTGACCAAAACAGTAAGCGGCGCTCCTTCACCCGTGTTTTGTTTTCGTTTTTTGAACAGTCTTTTGATTTTCCTTTTCTCCCCTGTTTGTCTCCGCAGTACGAAGACCGCCATTCTGTGAAGCGTGCCAGCCGCGCCATTGTCAAGCGCCAGCCGGGGCTTTCTCCAGCCCGCTGACCGGGCTGATGTCAAGGCCGTCAGCCGTGGCTATCTCCAGCCCGCTGGCCTCGCTGAAGACAAGCCCGCCGGATGCTCAGAACCAGGCCGCCCAGATGTTAAGCTTGCCAACTGCGCCAAGTCAAGTTTGCCGGCCCCGCATATAGCAAGCCCACCGGACATTAATGTGGCAAGCCCGCCGGCGGTACCTATGTCAAGCCCGCCAGCCGGGGCTATCTCCAGCCCGCTGGTCAGGCCGATGGGAGGCCTGTCAGCCGGGGCTGTCTCCAGCCCGCTGGCCATGCATATGGCAAGCCCACCGGACATTCATGTGGCAAGCCCGTCAGACGTTCAACACTCCAGTTCGCCGACCACGCCTTTTCCCCCCAATCCAGAAGAGGATGCTAGGGGCGAGGAGAAGGGTGTTGGCTTCAGCCCCAGAGTTCGCTCCAGTGTGGACCCAGACCACGCCTGTTCCCCCCGATCCAGAAGAGGATGCTAGGGGTGAGGAGAACGGTGTCGGCTGTGGCCCCAGAGTTCGTTCCAGTGTCAGCCCAGGCCCCGAGTATAGCCCAGGAAGGGCTCCCGATCCCCAGTTCAGCCCAGGAAGGGCTCCCAACCCCCAGTTCCGCCCAGGAAGGGCTTCAGATCCCCCACAGAGCCTAGGAAGGGCTCCCGATCCCCAGTTCAGCCCGAAAGGGCTCCAGTTCTCACGTTCAGCCCAAGGAGGGCTCCAGTTCCCACGTCCAGCCCTAGGAGGGCTCCAGTCCCCAAATCAAGCCCAGGGAGGGCCACAGTACCCGAATCAGGCCCACGGAGGGCCTTAGGTCTTGGAAACCCCCCCAAGTATTTTTTGGGGGGGGGGTAGTAGGGCCCCAGCCATAGAGGCCGAGGCGGGGCTAAGGCCGCGGCCTCGTAGGCTGCTCCGCTATGACCTCCGGAACTGCCTGCACCACCATGTCCTCCTGTGTTCCCTACGCCGCAATGGCCTCCTGTGTTCCCTCTTCCGCCTTGGCCTCCTGTGTTCCCTACTCCGCCATGTCCTCCTGTAGTCCCTCTTCTGCCTTGGCGCCCAGAGCTGACAGATCCACCATGGTGCCCCGCTCTGGAGGCCTCCCGTCTGGTAACCCTACTCCTAGAGGTCTCCAGAGCATCCACCCCCCCTCCCCATTGGATGTTTTGGTGGCGTGAGGACACGCCTTCTGGGAGGGGGGAGTAATGTCAGACTCTGGGCCAGGTTTTGTGTGTGTCTTTGCTCCCTATGTGCTCCGTCATCTAGTTTCTCTGTCTCGTGTTTTGAATTCATTGTTCCCAGGTGTTTCCAATGTTAATTGTCATTAGTTCCAGGTGTCCCTTGTCTTCCCCTCATCAGCTCCTGTGTATTTAAAGTGTGTTCTAGTTCTTGTCTTTTGTCAGTCATTAAACGGCATCCTGTCCTCCTGATGTGTCGAGTCCTGTGAACCCCAGCCTTTGTTTAATAAACTCTTTTGAGTTACTTTACTCCGTGTCTCCTCGCTCCTTCGTTCCCGTGTTCCTCGTGTGTGTGAACCATGACAGTTTCCTTTCTGTGAACAAATTTAGCATGTCACAAAACTGAACTGAAGCTCAGCATATACAGTGGTGTGAAAAAGTGTTGGCCCCCTTCCTGATTTCTTATTTTTTTGCATGTTTGTCACATTTTAATGTTTCAGATCATCAAACAAATTTAAATATTAGTAAAAGATAACACAAGTAAACACAACATGCAGTTTTTAAATGAAGGTTTTTATTATTAAGGGAAAACAAAATCCAAAACTACATGGCCCTGTATGAAGAAGTGTTTGCCCCCCTGTTAAAACTGTGGTTTATCACACCTGAGTTCAATTTCTCTAGCCACACCCAGGCCTGATTACTGCCACACCTGTTCGCAATCAAGAAATCTCTTAAATAGGACCTGCCTGACAAAGTGAAGTAGACCAAAAGAGCCTCAAAAGCTAGACATCATGCCGAGATCCAAAGAAATTCAGAAACAAATGAGAAAGAAAGTAATTGAGATCTATCAGTCTGGAAAAGGTTATAAAGCCATTTCTAAAGCTTTGGGACTCCAGCGAACCACAGTGAGAGCCATTATTCACAAATGGCAAAAACATGGAACAGTGGAGAACCTTCCCAGGAGTGGCCGGCTGACCAAAATTACCCCAAGAGCACAGCGACGACTCATCCAAGAGGTCACAAAAGACCCCACAACAACATCCAAAGAACTGCAGGCCTCACTTGCCTCAGTTAAGGTCAGTGTTCATAACTCCACCATAAGAAAGAGACTGGGCAAAAATGGTCTGCATGGCAGAGTTCCAAGATGAAAACCGCTGCTGAGCAAAAAGAACA
>NW_015506812.1:27721-32683 GCF_001515645.1 Sinocyclocheilus grahami
AGCCCAGGAAGGGCTCCCGATCCCCAGTTCAGCCCAGGAAGGGCTCCCGATCCCCAGTTCAGCCCAGGAAGGGCTCCCAACCCCCAGTTCCGCCCAGGAAGGGCTTCAGATCCCCCACAGAGCCTAGGAAGGGCTCCCGATCCCCAGTTCAGCCCAGGAAGGGCTCCCGATCCCCAGTTCCGCCCAGGCAGGGCTCCCGATCCCCAGTTCCACCCAGGGAGGGCTACAGGTCCACAAGTAAGTGGGCTCTAGTCCCCTGTCATGGCCCACGGAAGGCCTCGGAACCTGTAAACATCCCCAAGTATTTTTTTGGGGGGGGGTAGTAGGGCTCCAGCCATAGAGGCCGAGGCGGGGCTAAGGCCGCGGCCTCGTAGGCTGCTCCGCTATGACCTCCGGAACTGCCTGCACCACCATGTCCTCCTGTGTTCCCTACGCCGCAATGGCCTCCTGTGTTCCCTCTTCCGCCTTGGCCTCCTGTGTTCCCTACTCCGCCATGTCCTCCTGTGGTCCCTCTTCTGCCTTGGCGCCCAGAGCTGACAGATCCACCATGGTGCCCCGCTCTGGAGGCCTCCCGTCTGGTAACCCTACTCCTAGAGGTCTCCAGAGCATCCACCCCCCCTCCCCATTGGATGTTTTGGTGGCGTGAGGACACGCCTTCTGGGAGGGGGGAGTAATGTCAGACTCTGGGCCAGGTTTTGTGTGTGTCTTTGCTCCCTATGTGCTCCGTCATCTAGTTTCTCTGTCTCGTGTTTTGAATTCATTGTTCCCAGGTGTTTCCAATGTTAATTGTCATTAGTTCCAGGTGTCCCTTGTCTTCCCCTCATCAGCTCCTGTGTATTTAAAGTGTGTTCTAGTTCTTGTCTTTTGTCAGTCATTAAACGGCATCCTGTCCTCCTGATGTGTCGAGTCCTGTGAACCCCAGCCTTTGTTTAATAAACTCTTTTGAGTTACTTTACTCCGTGTCTCCTCGCTCCTTCGTTCCCGTGTTCCTCGTGTGTGTGAACCATGACAGTTTCCTTTCTGTGAACAAATTTAGCATGTCACAAAACTGAACTGAAGCTCAGCATATACAGTGGTGTGAAAAAGTGTTGGCCCCCTTCCTGATTTCTTATTTTTTGTTGATTTGTGGATTGAAGAGTATTCTAACTGCATTGTTGTCACACAGTGTTTCTCCTGTTTTCCGTGTCAGTGTTGTCGAGAATGTCAGTGCCATTTCATCTGCCTTTAAACTCGTTTAAATCACTCTGCAACATCTGTGGTTTGTATTGGAGACCCCTGCTCCAAATGCAAACTCTTTTCATGGAATCTCACAGTGCTGTTTAGTGGTCGCTTCATCAAGATCAGTCATTTAGTTAACACACTTGTACTGAGCTCACGCGGTGCTGTCTTTAGGCAGAGCTAATAACAGTCCAAGCAGCATGGTTCAAACGAGTCGTGCCGTTCCGCTTTTGGCACGTTTAGGAATTCTCGTGCGTGAAAGAAATTACAGTGCATACGAGTTATTAAATTATCACTCGCATTTTACAGTTACATCTGGTCTAAAATTTAGTGATGTCATCTTGTGTTAACATTGTGAAACTGCATATTTTGTAAATTATTCTTAGCGGGCCATGTATTATTTATTAGACAAGCTATGGGACGTTTGAAATTCACCTACGGGCCGGACACCCCTGCCACATACCCTATCCCATACACACACACACACACACACACACACACACACACACACACACACACACACACACACACATACATGCTTCAAAGTCAGATCAAAATCCTACTGCAAGATTTCTTGATGAAAATGTAAAAAAAACAAAATCTGAAACATGCTACTTGCTAGGTTTATTGTTTATTCTTACCTGTATGGCATCATTTGGTTCCTTTTTTGAGTTAGTGGTCAGATTTGTCTGTAAGCATATTTTGGCATCTTTGTACAGTCTCACCCAAGACAAATGTTTTTTTTTTTCAATTCTACACTTTTAACTTGCGATAAAATCTCAAATGTAAGAGGTTACGTTCGTTACAACAATGGTTTATAGATTTGAGCCTATATGCAGCCATTGAGTACTACAGCCATATAGTGGATATTGATATTTTTGATATTTTTATACCATCAGATGTCACCAAACTCACCAAAAATTTAGGTTTTGGCTGTCTGAACTTACTGGAATGATTTTTCCCCCTAAAGTATAAGAAATATTAAATATAACATAAAAATAAGCATATTTTACATTTTAAAAAAATATGGTACTTTTAGAGGTAAATAAAAAAACACCAAAAATAACAAAAACTGCATAAATTGATCGTTTTTATTTTATCGAAGACAGTGATGTGACTTATTTAAAAGTAAAAACCGGGATCACAGCGGAGACCTTCGTGCCCAAATTTGACAAATTAAGGGCTGCTATACAAATGATGCTCGAGGGTTAACTGTTTTAATACATTTTAAATCCATTTAAAATTTTAATTCCTTGCTTTTATTGTTGTGATTATTTTTTTTGAAATATTTTCTTTCCTTTTTATGTAAAGCTCTTTGAATTGCCATTGTGAAATAAGGCCATGAAACACATACAGAACATTTGTTTATAAGACTTTTGAGAACTGGATGTGGTACACATGAGCAGGGGTCGGCAACCTTTTTGGCATGACATGCCATTTTTAAGTTTTCTGGTTAATGGACGGAACGTTGAAGGGTACTTCCCATCTAATATATCGCAATAAGCATTGTGCTTTGGTACTTTTAATATGAAGTCTCAGATTTCAAATTCTGTCCATTGTATTGCAGTATTCAAACAATAAATGCTGTTTTGGCGCTGTTTAATGTGGAGTGACAGATCGCTGTAGCGACGTGAAATGATCATCTCCTCCGCTTTATTACTAATTATAGCACAAAATAAACATGACTAAACATCCGAAGGTAAGTTAAAAGAAAGAGTACAACTTTACAATCCGTATCCTGTCTCATGTAATCTCTCAATCAGTGTTTCAGCCGCGCTGATACTCCAGCACTCTCTATTCTAATTCTATTCTTTAAAAAAATACTTGCCTCTTTTAGACTTGCACTCTATTCATTTACTAACTGCTTGTTTTCTTTTAAAAAAAGAATCCGCTTTGGATAAAAGCATCTGCTAAATGACTAAATGTAAATGAAAATGTAATGTTTATGCCTCTAAAACATGTTTGTGTTTCTCTATAGAAACTGCCCAGTAGAACTAACATGACAAACGTATTAGCTGTATCCTAATCTTTCTTTAATACTATGACATAACAACTCAAAAACAAGTACAATATACAAAATAAAGAAAAAGACCGTTGACAAAGACACTGAACAAATGTATTTTTTTAAATAATAATAATAATGATTTAAAACAAACATACTGAAACAGAGCCATAGCCTCCTATCCAGGCCTCAGTTGAAGCTTGAGTTTGAGATTTAATCAGGTTCTGTATGAAGGTGTACTCCGCATGAGTGTGTACAGAGGCCAGGTTCCCGTTGTAGTCCAAACACTGTTTCTAAAGAGAGTAGGACATAAAAACTATTGTTAACTCATTCAGAATTTCAAGTCTTAAAGATGAAGGAATCATGATAAGATGGCGTCTCGTACCTCTGCATCAATCCAGGAAGTCTGGCATGTAAAAAAGCGGAAGCATCTACATTTATATTCAGACCATTGGCAGTCACAGGTTGCTATAAGAAAGTTTTGTTAGTATTATTGCTGCTTCAGACCTTTAGTATTTTCATTAAACTGATATCAGATTGATATTGTACATACACGCACACTTTCCATCTATCTTTGTGTCCAGGGCCGTGGTCCCGGTTTGAAAAAGCATTGAACGAGCCTATAACACAGCAAGTTTTTTATTTTTTATTTTTTATTTTGTCGAATAAAAACAGTCACACACATACAAAACCAAAGAATTGAATGAGCCAATGACTGAGCTTTTTTTGTGCCACTCAGCCACTGTGCACACACACACACACACACACACACACACACACACATACATGCTTCAAAGTCAGATCAAAATCCTACTGCAAGATTTCTTGATGAAAATGTAAAAAAAACAAAATCTGAAACATGCTACTTGCTAGGTTTATTGTTTATTCTTACCTGTATGGCATCATTTGGTTCCTTTTTTGAGTTAGTGGTCAGATTTGTCTGTAAGCATATTTTGGCATCTTTGTACAGTCTCACCCAAGACAAATGTTTTTTTTTTTCAATTCTACACTTTTAACTTGCGATAAAATCTCAAATGTAAGAGGTTACGTTCGTTACAACAATGGTTTATAGATTTGAGCCTATATGCAGCCATTGAGTACTACAGCCATATAGTGGATATTGATATTTTTGATATTTTTATACCATCAGATGTCACCAAACTCACCAAAAATTTTGGTTTTGGCTGTCTGAACTTACTGGAATGATTTTTCCCCCTAAAGTATAAGAAATATTAAATATAACATAAAAATAAGCATATTTTACATTTTAAAAAAATATGGTACTTTTAGAGGTAAATAAAAAAACACCAAAAATAACAAAAACTGCATAAATTGATCGTTTTTATTTTATCGAAGACAGTGATGTGACATTTATTTAAAAGCAAAAACCGGGATCACAGCGGAGACCTTCGTGCCCAAATTTGACAAATGAAGGGCTGCTATACAAATGATGCTCGAGGGTTAACTGTTTTAATTCATTTTAAATCCATTTTAAATTTTAATTCCTTGCTTTTATTGTTGTGATTATTTTTTTTGAAATATTTTCTTTCCTTTTTATGTAAAGCACTTTGAATTGCCATTGTGTATGAGATGAGCTATATAAATAAACTTGCCTCAAAAGCATCATCAAATAATGTGACGAAGCTTCTGAAAGTCAGGCTCTATCGACTGATATTGTATGAACAGAAACCAGCAGCACAAACTCGACCGAAATCACCTTTTGTGTTCAGGGAACAAACAAA
>NW_015506812.1:33410-47889 GCF_001515645.1 Sinocyclocheilus grahami
AGTTTGTTTGGACAACATGTATACAAAGTATATATATATATATATTGTTTTGCTGGACCTCAGGAAGACAGTTGTTCTGACAGTCTCTCCAGCTCTTGAATCTCTCCGGAGACATCTACAGAAAACACATTACACAATGCTCCTTTAGATAAACGTCTTTACTTCATGTGAGATAATTTACTACAATTATTTTAAATCATAAAAATGATGAAATCAGAGTCTCTTACTCAACCAGCTGATTTGTCCGGCATGTGAAAACGAGAGTTTCACTGAATGTTTTAGCTCAGATTCGAGGGTCTTCGTTATATTCAGCTGTGTGTGTAACATAGTTAGTCTGTTAAAAAAACTTCCTGATCGCAAAAATATATTTACATATTAGGTAAAACTTTTCAGCCAGAATTTATGACATTCATTATTGATGAGTGCGTGAACTCATTACCTTCAAGGTTTCGAACATATCAGTCACTTTCACTTTTGCTTCATTGAACATTTGATCTTTTAACTGCTTAATTGTTTCTGTTATTATTTTCTCCATCCTCTGCATGGCTCCTGTTCCTCTCTCCTGTGCAGCTTCTGTAATAACCAACATTTAATATTCATTCATCATATTTCTATAGAGAAGCGCTTAACACCTATACCAAACATGTACTGTAATACTGTGCCCTCCACTAATATTAGCCCTTGGTAAAATGAGCAAAGAAGGCTGTGAAAAATGTCTTTATTGTTTAAACTTTTGCTCAAAATATTAACAAAAAAACTTGGCTCTCACTGAAAACAATTGCAAACACAGCACAGTTTTATAAGATACTAAAAATCTTAAAACTAACAGTTGGACAATACCAAAAATAATTGAATAGTCTGTCTTTCTGTATATTTTATTGGTGTCTTACTTATGTAGCCAGGTGTCATTTTCTTTTGAATGGTTGTATGAATTGATGAGTAGATTTCCTTCTTGATCTCAACAATGTCTCTGCTGAGTGATGCCTTCACTTTGTATTCCTGTTCAGACGTGTTGATCAGATAAACAAAGAACATGCAAGAATGTTTGAACAATGTTGCAAATGTACATTCAACATGCAGGTAATAGGTTTAGGGGTTTAGACTTTTTTGGAATCAAAACATTGTCTGTGCTTTTAAAAATTATGTAGGTTTGTCATTTACAGGCAATTGTTGTTACGTGTTGTAAACTGTCTACCAGCAGGTTAATTATTAATAACCCTTTTCCCTATGACTCTCATTTGGCTGTATAGTTATTTATCTAAACTATGCCACAATGGCTTAAATCAAGAACAATTAACATTCTTTAAACAAATAACCTTTTGTGTAGTTTAAAATGTGTTATCACACAGTGCTCTGGAATACTTGATTCTGATTAGCCCGTTGCGACATTCCGAGGTATGTTATTCCCGGATAACAACTGGCTAAAACTAATAACACAGGGTACTGCGAGTTATTTTGACCAGTTCTGATTAAGCTGCTAGAAACTGTTTTTCTTCACAGAAGGTTTGAAACTATAAAGTGATAAAACATTTTAAATCATTATTTCACATTCAATTTACACGGCTATACTTGGATGACTGTACATTATTCCTTGCTTAAAGGTGGGGTAAGTGATTTTTAGAAAACTGACTCGGGCCGACTAGCAAAACAAACTTGCAGCCAATCAGCAGTAAGGGGCGTGTCTACTCATGACGTGGAGGAGAGAGCGCTCAGTGCACAGGACGGACATTAGCCGAGCGACAGAAAGATAGAGATGGTGGATAAAAAACAAAAGAGGAAAACGTCTGCGGAACAAAAGAAGGCTTAAGGCAAGAAGTAGGACCCGTGTAAATATCGGATCAGCTTTCCAGCGCTGGAGAGAACTCAAGGAGCAGAAGGCCTGTGATCGGACGCCGAGGTTGCTTTGTTTCTTCTCGATAGGCGAGTAACACCGTGTCTGCACCGCAACAGCTAAAGTCTGACCGTTGAAAATCATTTGAAATTTGTGTCAATACGTCAGAAGGGGAATGCCGTCTCTAAGCAGAGGATGGCCCACTGGTTAGTGGATGCCATCACCCTGGCTTATCAGGCACAAGCTCACTCAACTAGAAGTGTTGCATTCTCCTGGGCGCTGGCTCGTGGCGCCTCGCTGGCAGGTATCTGTAGAGCTGCGGGCTGGGCGATCCCTAACACGTTCGCTAGATTCTATAGCCTTCGTGTGGAGCCGGTATCCTCCTGTGTTCTCACCTCAAACGGGTAGAAGCACTGAGTGGCCCCGGTTCCGGGTCAGCTTGCTAAAACTGCTCCAGAGAGTCCATATAGTAGACCCTGTTGAGCTCCTCTGTCCCCTTGGCAGCCAGACGTGGCGGAGCATCCGGCGCCAGGCCCTCTCTCGATGAATCCATGAGAACTGGTAGAGGGCTGGGTTCCATATGTAGAGACCTAAGTGGATCCCATATGTGTAAAATCCACGGTATAGCCTTGAGCCCGTATTTCCCCTGCAGACTTCTGCCATTCCAAGAGGATTACAATCACCTCCAATCTTCCATATGCACCTAAGGAATGTTCATATGTGTACTTACTTCCGAAACCTCCTTCGGGAAGTTTGGAGCTTCCGTAACATTCCTGTCCCAAGTGGAACGGGTACGTTTTCCCAGTGTTATCCAGTCTTACTGAGTGGGTAGTGCCATAGCAACAGTAGATGGTCCTCTTGTGGTAAGCCCTGCCCTGCGCCAAAAAGTAGGGCTCCCACAGGACACTGGAAGGGGCGGAATTTGTGTCATTTTGGTAGGGATCCCAATTCGTCGGTCATCCGACGTGACGTAGAGAGTGACCGACTGAATGGGAACAACTCGGTTACGTATGGTAACCCTCATTCCCTGAAGGAGGGAACGGAGACGTCACATCCTGTCGCCACAGCTCCTGTACCACCGCTGAGCGGCCGAGTCACCGGCTCGGCTCCTCAGCGAAAACCTGAATATGCGCTGCATCTGCTGCCTACTTATACTCACGCTGTGATCAGCGGCAGCTGGATGCAATAATCGCATGCTGATGTGCATTGGCTCGTTTAGTTTACGCTCGAAGTGGATTGGTCTCTCTAAGCGAGATCCCAATTCGTCGGTCATCCAACGTGACATCTCCATTCCCTCCTTCAGGGAACGAGGGTTACCATACGTAACCGAGACGTTCCCTTTCAAGGGAACTTCGAACTGCGTCCTCTAGGGGTCACTATGGGGGGAACGCCTCGTCAACACGTTGGCCGGCGGCAGCCATGATGTCACTACCAGTTCGACTATAGTATAAATAGGCACCGGGAGAACACATCCTCTTATTCGTCTTCACTGACTATTTTGTTTGAAGCGTGCATTTCCGTGGTAAGAGCGATCTCTATTCATATCATTATGGCGAGCACTAGCAAAGTGTTTAGAGCAGGGGTGCCCAACCCTGCTCCTGGCGATCGACTGTCCTGCAAAGTTTAGCTCCAACTCTAATCAAACACACCTGCCTTTAATTTTTAAGTGATCCTGAAGACCTTAATTAGTTGCTTCAGGTGTGTTTGATTAGGGTTGGAGCTGAACTTTCCAGGACAGTCGATTGCCAGGAGCAGGGTTGGGCACCCCTGGTTTAGAGGATGTGTGCATCCGTGTCGTTGTTATTTGACACCTGATGACACACAAGATCTATGCATTGTTTGTTTGGGCGAGGAGCACACATGCAATGTCCTCGAGGGGGCAATCTGCATGCACTTTGAGCATTTTTCAATGAAAAAGCTCCGCTCTCGTTTGTCTCTCTTTTCGAGGAAAGATGGGAAGCCATCTGCTTCCCGCGATTCAGGACCCGCCACTACTGAGGCGCAGAGGAGAATGAGCTTGTGGGGATCGCAGGTGGATCTGGCCAATGAGTTTAAAGAGGGGCTTTTCCTCGAGAGTGAGCCACTGGAGGATGATGTTATTTCATTAACATCATCTGATCCAGGGGCCAGTGCTCTGCTGGGTTCAGCCCAGGAAGAGCAGGAAATGTCTGAGGAGAGCGAAGAAGCTGAGGCTGAGCCTTCCCAATCCTCTTGCCCTGCGTATGATGAGCTTTTGGAAGTTATGGATCGCGCCACGGCAAGGCTTGACTTGCCGTGGAAGCGGGCAAAGAAAGTGACGTCGCGAGATTGTCTCGATGAACGTTATCTTTCTGGCCATAGCCCTCCAGCTCAGGTGAGCCTTCCTTTTCTTCCTGATCTCCATACAGAGATCGAGAAGGAATCTTAGAGGCCGTTTTCCTCACGCATCCATTGATTCCAGCATACGAGTTATGCCAACATCGAGGCGATGCGCGAAAACAGCTACGAGAAGATGCCCCCTGTAGAAGAGTAGCTGGCCAGCTATCTCTCTATGGGTGAGACGTCCTCTCTTAAAACTCCCTCCTTGCCATCTAAGCCTCTTCGGGATACATCTCGCTTGAATGGCAGGGCATACTCAGCAGCAGGTCAGGCTGTCGCTTCGTTGCACACGCTGGCGGTGCTCCAGGCTTATCAGGCTGACCTGCTGAAAGACCTGGATAAAGGCAAGGGCCTTTCTCCTGATGAGGTAGCGGAGTTGCGCCGCACCACGGATCTCGCTCTCCGTGCTACTAAGCAGGCCGCCTCTGCTATGGGCAGGTCCATGGCGGCTATGGTAGTGATGGAGAGACATCTGTGGGTGAACCTGGCAGATATCGGGAAGAAAGAGAGGGGCTTTCTTCTCGATGTACTTTGTACTTGTACTAGTACTTTGCGTTCTTTCTAAAATCCTGTATGGTGAGAGCTTCGTGCCCTTTCTTGAGCTGGTTAAGCCCCAGTTCCACCTTGGGCACCACTCCACCTTGTATCCTCCGGATACCCACATTTAACAGGGTGTTGCTACTAGAGGTCTGTTGACACAGTTCCTTCAGCATATGAAGACCATGCGGTAGCCCCTGTGTGACAGGCCAAGACTTAGTATGATTCTAGGCTCTTGGTCGTATTCCTTTAAATGAATCTATTCCTGATTCCAAGCCTTGAGCTCTACCCCGGGCCCAGGAGTTCTGGCCCTAACAGGTAAGTTTTTGGGGTATGTAGCCTAGGCCTTTGGCCGTAGGGGATAATGTCACTGACAGCCGTCTTAACGTCCCAGGGGCAACTCCCATAGCTATGGTAGAGTTGGTACTTAGTGCTCACCATGGTTTTCTGGAATGCACTCCCCTCAGCATGGTGGCGTGGGTATACCGTTCAAAGTTCCCTTGAAAGGGAACGTCTCAGGTTACGTATATAACCATGGTTCCTTGAGTAGGGAACGAGACACAGCATATATAGGTTTCCTGCCTATAGGTCCTATAGGTTTCCTGCCATGCTTCGGTTGCACGCTTCAGACGAAGAAGTGGATGATGTGTTCTCCCGGCGCCTATTTATACTATAGTCGCACCGGTAGTGACGTCATGGCTGTCGCCAGCCAACATGTTGTTGGTGTTTTTTCAATGTATGTTTCAGACACAGGTCACGATGAGGCGTCCCCCCCCCCATAGCGACCCCTGGAGGACACAGTGTCTCGTTCCCTACTCAGGGAACCATGGTTACGTACGTAACCTGAGACGTTCTATAGTATTTTGTCACGCCGCGCAGCTCGCGTCCGGTGTAGACACGGTGTAACATTGGTTTTGCTTTGTTTCACAGAACTAATCGTTGCCTGGGTTGCGTACGTATGTGTGGGGCGGAGCTATCAAAATAGGGGCGAGACCCTTTTGGGGTAGGGGCATGTTTGTTTTGGTGATTTCAAATGTCAACATTGGCTACCAGAAATTGCTTACCTCACCTTTATGAATCAACCCAAACTGTTCTCTGATAGTAATGTAGTATCTTTTTTACTACAGAAGCCTTTCTTAGTGCATCTCTCCTGCTGTTTGAAACAATTCTTGCATGCTGTGTCCTATTTTATCACACAACTAGGATTGGTCTTAAATGTTTTGTTTAAAAATTCAGCTTTGGTCACTTGAATGCTTAGTATCACTGCGCATTGAAAACACAAGGAAAGCACAGACAGCCGAACTCACCTGTGTTTTGATGAAGTTCTCAATGTGTTCTTGCCATAATGATCTTTTATCTGAGTTACTCTGGATGATGCTGAACTTATCAAGATGTTCTTGCAGTGATTTCCCTGTCTTGACATTATCATCAACACTGGAACCAAGAAAAAATAGCAAAAGTAGAATTTGTCTGAAAGCAATTTAGAAGATCAGAAGATATTTTCCAACAAGACAATGCTCCTGCCCACATTGCAGTGCAAAGACAACCAAGTAGCTTGAAAACAAATCCATCAGGCTCATATTTGGGCCTGGTCAGAGTTCAGATTTGAACCCTAGAGAGTATTTGGTGTCATATTAAACTCAAACTAACTCAAACTGAGATATTTTTCAGCTACTCATAAATTTTTGAAGCCATCAACATTGAGTAGAACAACACTGACTCTTCTTTGTCTAAAGAGTTGTCTGCAGGTTTACTCACAAGACTTAAACATGTAAAGACAAAGGCTATCCCATACTAATACTAAGTTACTTTAGTTAATAAAAGCTAAATAAAAAACTTTATATTTTGCCATTTGGGCTTGTCCCAGTAAATAATTCTACTATATGACTGAACTAAATATCAGCATTGGTAAATCGCTTTGATAACATTTCTGAACTAACTAGGGGAGCCTGCATATGGGATTAAAGTGTAAAACTTACGGAAATATTAATTCAAACTCCTCATCGAGGTTGTCATACATGTGTTTGCTCAAACACGTGTTTAACTCTAAAGGTGCGTCCCAGGCTTTTGGCCAGTAATATCCTTTTCTCTCACACATTGCTCGATAAATTTTATGAAAACCTCTGTTATCTTTTGGTCGAGCCTGAAAGCAAAAACACATAAACTGCTGTTAGGAAGCCCAGTAAAATATTGAATATGCAACTTTCACAACAACTGAAACACACTTACAGATTCGATCATGTCTTGTGTGGTCTTCACACATGATCTCACTGATTCTTCAACTCCAGCTGAGAGACAGTCTTCCAGAGTCTTATAGCACGAGTCAAACTGACATTTCAACTCTTTCAGTGCCCTATGTAGGTTTATCTCCAGATCGCTGTGGACTTTGGCTTTTGTCTTATTTAAACACAAAATTATAATAGCAGTGAATTACAGAAAGAAAAGAGAACGTTTGCATTTAAAACATCAGCAATTCTCACTCATACCATATTTTCATCTGCATCCAGTTGGACACCTTGGATCAAAGACAAAACCCCTTTTGCTTCATTGACATAATCTCTGGTCAGTTTTCTGTTGATGTTCTTATTAAGATTCTTCAGAACATCCCTCAGTTTTGGAATCTCTGCAGACCATTTTAAAATTTATTCAATTAGTTCATTATTAAACCAACTTCCAAGTAATGACAAAATTATATTTTTCCTCAAGACAATACCGGTTTCTGTAGCTTCCAGAACTGGATTTTCTGGATCCAGGAATGCTTCAGAACTTACAGTAAAAACATCAGTGATGAATCTCTCTTTTGAATCCTAAATAACAATATTAATCAGTCAGTCTAATTAATTAATTATTTTCTCAAAGTTATAATAAACACATATCTAGAAACTAAAACTAATCAAACTTGTACAAACCTTCAACTTTCATGACACCAAACACAGATTCAAAAACATACACAAAACACCAGATAATATTTGTAGTTATTTGATCTTGTTTTCCAGTAAAAATAATCTGTATACGTTTACTTTCCCCTTTAGGCAAATCATGAATGTTGTTTTCTCTGGAAGCAAGACTTAATATCATTCTGCTTCTCAAGTACATGTATTTTGAAGATGCTTTTACTGGAAAACAAGGTGAGGTTTAGTATTAACATATTCTGGGGTTTAATTCTGTTTTTGTTTTTGACTGCACTAGTCCCGTTGATTTTCTTAGGTATCAAAAATTCAATTGTATATAATAAAAATCTTCTATAATAATACCCTGCTTCCAGCATTTTTTAATTTTCTTTTCACTGCTTCCTTTGCACGGCTGTTTCTATGAAGTATGCATTTTGTTTTCAGATCCTGAAAAACAATCAACACAAGAGATATTGTTAAAGCTAGATGAAGTATCTGGTGATATTTGATTCAGGATAAAACCATTCAAAAGAACATCACTTTCATGGGAGTCATCACATTACTAATGATACAAAACATAAAACATATAATGCACTTTTCAGCCTTTTCTTTGGTGAATAAAAAAAAAAGTGGTCAAGTTTTAGTAAAAATAGAATGTTCTTGATTAAAATGCATTTTTCAAGTGCAGCCAAATGTTACATCATAAGACAACAGTCAAAAGAAAGTCAAAATTTCAGACATTTAAAATAAAGTCTTAATGACATGTTGAATAGTACAGTATTCAACTGAATAATGCAGAAAAATAGAGCAAACCTTTGGTCCAGTCATTTGTTCATCAAGCTGTTCATTTCTAAAGAAAAACAAAATGAAAATGACAGAGCAAAACAAGTCATTGTTATGAATTATAATTGTCCATTAATTCAATTATTTCTTTTTAAACATGTTTACGTTAATGTTGCAAAAGATGTAATTTAATGACAAAAAAGTATTGTTCTAACGCAAGATATCCTCTTGGATCAATGTGATCGGTCTTGGTGCAGATGAAGTTGATGTGTTTGCATTCTCCTCCTCCTCCCAAGTCTTGAATGCAGTGCTCCAATATTTCCCAGGGGTCTTTGTCTGAGACTGCTCGGTTGATGTCACTTACAATCCACACAGATGAACAGTGCTTTAGTTTCTAAGTGAGAGCAAATACAAAAGCAGAGTAAAATATCAGATGATATACCTGTGGTTTTGTAATATATTTTACGTTTCACACACATTTACGAGTACTTAAAAGAGAAGTGTTTACAGATCTCCAAAAATAATTTTCAACACTTACACAATGTCAGGTTTTAATGCATTTGTTGTGGTCTGAATTTGGGCCATAACTCTTTCAATGACCTGCTTTGCTTTGTTTCTTATCTCCATATCTGTGTTCCGTGAAAAAACAAAAACAATTATAACAGGAATTGTTAACGTCTACCCCTGCCATTTACACTGTCGGAAAAAAAATTGCAAAATTTGTACCTTTAAGGTTACAATCGCTTAACACAGGGGCAAAAAAGGTACAAAGATGTCTTTTTAAGGGTATTGCCCCAAAGAGATATATATATATATATATATATATAACAGGGACATTTACCCTGGAGCAACATGGGGTTATGTGCCTAAATGGTACAATAGTGAAAAACTAAACTAAAGAACTATAAACTTAAAACATATATATACGTATATATTTATATATTTTTAAGGTGTGGATAAAATGCTTGTTATAAAAGGCACTTGTTAATAGGCAGGGGTAAACTGGTCTCCAAATCTTGAATGAACTTAATGCCATTTCCCATAGTCTGAAGATTGTATTTTTACTCTATGTATTTTTGTACAATTAGTGTCAGAATTGACTTACCTGTAGTCATCAGTGGCCGTGCAGTGATATCTGGAGACTCTTCACGTTTTCTTTTAATACCTTTAAGAGAATTCATAATAATCAACAATTTCCTGAATGACAAACTTTACTGGGAGCTAGCAAACAATTATAATAACCAGATTTCATACCATGACTAATGACTGTGGTTTGGGAGGAAAAGCCTAAAAGGAAAAAACATTTCACATTAAAGACTCTTTTATAATTTCTTTAATCATTTTTAACAATTTCTCCTGTAGATGATGTCCAGACACTAGATGCAGCATTTGAAGATTATACAAATGATGTTCAAGACTGCAAATTTGCAGAAATTTCCACCACCAAGCTAGGTTTTTTGCAATGATCTCTCCACCTTTTTGCTTCTTGCCATAGTCGCCTTGAGCTTTCTCACAGACAATATATATTAGGGTATCATTTTATCAAATGTTGCTTTAAATGGAACCACTCAATGAGGAGCTTATAAAATTTAAGACATTAGTGCTGCAATATGTTCCTGTAAAGCTGCTTTGAAACAATGTGCATTATAAAAAGCACTATATAAATAAATCTGACTTGATTCCCAATAACATTCAGACTAGAAGATCTGTACTTTGGTAGCTACAACAATTCTTTGTTCTAGTCAGAGCTCAAAAGACATTAATTTCACTCATTATTATAAAATTTTACCACCAGTGGATATTCCTGACCGCAGTGGAGAGTTTTGTCTTTCAAGACATCCAAAAGATGTAGAGGGTCTAAAAAAAAAAAAAAAAATATTACTAACAAACTTGAAAATAAGTTATAGATTATTAAATCTATAGTATGTATTTGCTGATGTTCTCAAAATTTTCAATAGATCTACTGTCCCAAATAAAGAAACCTGGTTCATTTTTGACTATTTGTGTGTGTGTGGTGTGGCCACCGTGCTAATGCTGTCCTTATCGTTATGTTCTTAACACTGCTTATGATAACATACAGGCTTATGCTCTGATTAAACGGTGGAGTATTTAAACAGGTGTAGTTGTGTACTGTCTCCAAGCAGAGGCTGGCCCATTGGATAGTGGATGCCATCGTCTTGGCATATCAAATCCAAGGCGTGCCATGCCCACTCGGGTTGAGAGCACACTCGACGAGGAGTGTTGCTTCTTCTTGGGTGTTGGCACACGGTGCCTCGCTGACAGATATATGTAGAGCTGCGGGCTGGGCAACACCAAACATGTTTGCTAGGTTTTATAGCCTTCGTGTAGAGCCAGTGTCCTCTTGTGTACTCGCCTCAAGTAGCCAGTGAACCAGAGACTGCTCGGTGTCTCACTTGTTGTGCCCTCTCCTCTACGGGCTGGACATGTGCGCTTATTCTGCTCTTTATTTCAGTTCCCCACAAGGCGAACCCTGTTAACTTCCTCCATCACCTTTGGCAGCCGGACGGGCGGAACGTCTGGCACCATCCCTACTACTTGTAAGTACGCCTTTTGGTTGACCGCTGTGCTAGGCTAGGTGTCCATATCTTGTGATTCCCACGGCGATCCCATGTGTGTATTCTTCCACGGTACGGTTCCCCTCTTGGTGAGCCTGTGTCTTTCCATTGGCAGACTACACTCTGCCATCCCTGCTGGTGTTGACTCCATCCTAACTGGGACGGAGCCACCTTAGAGACATTCCATTTGTTGTACTGCCCTTTATGCCCAGTTCACATGTGTAATCTCCACATGATACCTTCCTATGGGCAGGATGTGGATTCTGCAGCGTTCCTGGAAAGGGTTCACTTTAAGATAAATAAATGCTGTGGAAGTATTGTATTATTAGTTCAGTAACCAATGGAACCCCTGTCCTATCTTCTGCCCCAGTTGCTGCGGGTGGACCAGGTGGCTTACTAGTGGTGCTGGAAGGGGCAGCAATAGTGGTGCTTTGTTAGGGATCCCAATTTGTCGGTACGTTCCGACGTGACGTTGAACGTGACCGACTGAAAGGGAACGTTTTGGTTATGTATGTAATCACCGTTTCCTGAAGGAGGGAATGGAGACGTCACGTCCCATCGCCACAGTTGTTGTACCACCACGGGGTGCCGGGTCACTGAAAACCTGAATGTGCGTTGCACCCGCTTCCGCATTTATGCCCGCGCTGCAGGGCGGAGCACGAGATGCATATCTCGCACACCGATATGCATTGGCTCGTTTAGTTTACACTCGAAGATGATAGGGCTCTCAGGCGAGATCCCAATTCATCGGTACGTTCCAACGTGACGTCTCTGTTCCCTCCTTCAGGGAATGGGGGTTACATATGTAACCGAGACGTTATTGATGATGATGCTGTAACATCATTTTAAATTCAGTTTGGTTAGCGATTTCTTCCAGTGGTAATTTTGGTGAAAATAAGAAGTTAATCCCACACTGAAATTGGTTTAATGTATATGTGGGCCAATATATTTGATGTTCAATTTACATCAAATAAACGTCATTTCAAGTTTTTGACATCAGTAGTATTTGCATATTTGACCTGTTTTTTATGTAAATTTGATATCTTTTCAACATCAATTGCCCAATGGGCCGTGCTTGGACCCCGATGATCGCTGCTTGTGGCTATATTTTTACTTCATAATTGTATGCAATGAATGTAATGTACCTAATGAATTGTGATTATTATTACTACTATTATTAATACTATAACAAGTCTAATTACTTACGGTTCAGTCTGCTGTCTGAGTGCTTCTTCCCTCTCTTTAGCCTGTTCAAAAGTGGCTATAACAAGATATGCAAATATTTTATATTATTTAAGTATTTCTTGGTTAATAAAGTAGTCCGATTTATAAATTTGCCTCATAATAAAAAAAAATACAATATACTGTACATGACATATAGAATAATTTAAATCTTTACCATGTTGTTCATGAAATATGATGTTCAGCATCTCCCATGGATTTTCTCCTCTAGCAGGTTCAAGTCTGTTCTTTACAGCTTCTGTGCATGTCTTAGGTGCCTTGAATGGAGGCCAGTAACATTGTGTCTTGTGTTCATTCAGCCAGTTTGTTGGTATCACAGTCAGCTCACTTGATTCTTGCAGGGTAATGACTGCATACAAACTGTGTGTAACACAAAGAGCATTTCTTGATTGATTTCTTGAAACAGTGAACATTTTATTATTAAAATAGAATATTAAAATAAAAATAATTATGAAGCAAACACTGATATTTTTCTTTCAGCAAATGGGCCATAGTATAAATAATACTTGGCCATAGCTAATAGCTTTGGGTACACGTCCGCATGTTCATACACCATGTTGTATTGTAGTTTTGTTCTTGTGCATTTGTAATCTGTTTCTGTGGCCCCACCCTAATTGCTTATACCTATCAGGAACTATGTTCAAGTTTCCTCCATCGACCACCAGATGTCTCACTCTCCGGGATTCAGAAAAATCCCAAAATCCCACTTGCCTAGACTGATTGCAGCTGCACCTGCTCTACCTGGTCTAATAGTCTCTACTGCCTCTGATAGTCTACCTATTTAAGCAGGGTTTCCACAGCCATTCATTGCAAAGTCTTGTTGTCCTGGCTACAATTCTGAGTGTCCTGTTGCTATTCTGCCTGTGTTTGACCCTGCCTAGATTATTGTTTATTTGGTTATTTGTTCCCTGGATTTACGTTGTTGATTGTTTGCCGCCTGTTAATAAACATTTAGACCAGCACTTGCCTCCCACATACTTTTTATACATAATGTGATGCCTTGCATTACACAGATTTCTGAGAGCACTTTACAATAAGGTTCCATTGGTTACTGAACTAATAATACAATACTCCCACAGCATTTATTTATCTTAATGTTCATTATAACATTTACTATCATATTTTAAAATCAAAAGTAGTATCTGTTAAAATTAGTTGATTTGAACTAACAAGTACAAATGATGAACAATTGTATTTGTATTAACTAACATATTATTATTTACTACTGTAAAGTGTTACCATAATTTTTTCGAAATATTTGACTGCTGCTATCAGAGACATTTGGAAAATGGATGGTAAATGTATTACTAAGTACTACTTGGACACAGAAATCTATTTGGAATCTAAACACAGTGTACATATCTTTACTTATACATATGAATGTTGACCTTTACTTCTATAAGGTCTTTGTCTAGTAGATTTAATCTGTTATTTTTTGGCCTCCAACAAAAATTGTATTTGCATTATCACACTGTGCCTTGTGAATTATGATGCATGCTTACCCATCTTTCTGTGCTCTTACAAGTTCCTCTTTTTTCGTTGTAGCCTCCTGATAGGTGTCTGCAGTAAAATATTACAATATCTAGTTACATTATGAAACATGAAAGAGTTCTATGTATTTGTTTATTTTTAAACAGACAGTGTTACCGTATTCTGCATGTAAGAGAATGTTTAACATGTCCCATGGTTTTCCTGCTGTTGAAGGCTCAGTTCTGTCTTTCACAGCTTGCATGTACTTCTCTGCTGATCTGAATGGGGGCCAGTGACATTGTGTCTTGTCTGTGTTCAGCCAGTTTGATGCTGCCACCATCACCTCATCTGAATCTCGCAAGGTTACAACAGCATACATGCTTGACCTAGTGGAAAATGTAAACAGTTTCACACAAATGACTATGTTTAAATACATTTCCACAGTCAGTGGAGATTGAACATTGCACATGCTAATGACTAAATGCACTATCATGCAGTGCTGATATTAATTAATATAACACTAGTGAAACCTCACAGACTGCTCTATATACCGTACAGTGATTAATCACATGAATTACATTTTGAATGCAGCTCTTTTAGGCCATCGTTCTTCTGCTCCATCCATCTGTGTATCCCAGTCTTCCATCTCAGACTCACTGTCCAGGCTGGTTTCTGGTAAAGGTTCACCATTTCCTCTGGGTAATGTCACAATGTCATATTCTTCATCAGTGCTGTTTCTCACAATAGCACGTACCTGATGTAGGTCCTCTGGTAGGACGCAGACTATCACA
>NW_015506812.1:48105-82871 GCF_001515645.1 Sinocyclocheilus grahami
GCCACTGTAGATTCCATCATATAGCACCTTTATGTATGGAATTATATCTTGAATTTTCTCTTTGTAGAAGGAAACTGGAATGCCATCTGGTCTTGGTGTGTCTGACACCTGAAGAGAATGTACAGCTGAGACAATGTCAACCTCACTGAGTACATGTGAGCCTTCTTGAACCAACGATAAATCGATCCCGAAATGACTTTTATCCCTGAGCAGTTGTGAGAGTGATTGTATCTGGAGATGTTCCTGTAAAGTGTCTGCGGAGACATTGTTGATCTTCAAGGACAAAGGCTGATGGTCAGGTCTCTCCGAATCGCTGATGGCACAACTTCTGACACGCCACAGACATTCTTCTGGAATGAAGAAGTAATCCAGTCTTGATGAAGTTTCACCTCTGCAGAATGTGTGATTCTGCTTTACAGGGTTTTTTCTTCTCCAGATGTCGACAAGCTGAAGAGATTTCATAAAATTTTCCACACAGGGAAGCAGTTTGCTCTGAGTTCGGTTATTTGTCACCTTGTTGGTATAACATTTTTTGTCGATAAAGGGATTGAGAACAGTGTTGAAATCTCCACCAATCACCAGCAACCCTGTGGCCATTAACTGCAGGTACCTTGAAAGTTTATCAAGGGTTTTTGTGTCAGTTTGGTGGTTATAAATGCTAACAAGTGTGTACAACTGACCTTGCAGTTTACATTTCAACACAATATATCCTGCATAAGTATCTTTGTCATCACTGATGTATTCAAAGTCTAATGTTTTCCTAACAAGTATAGCTGTTCCTCTTCGGGACGATGTAAACTTTGTGAAGAAAATATGCCACTCATCTTCACTGCACTCTAAAATATGATTATCGTTTTCCCCGATGTGTGTCTCTTGTAAGAAAACAACAGCAGCATTACGTAGTTCTCTAAATTTTTTATTTCTTTGTTCTTTAAGTCCATTAATGTTCCAAGTGATGAAATGTATTGTCCCTGTATCCACTGACAGATTCATATTAGTTCCCTGTCAAAACAGAGCAAGGGACGGTAGGATGTTTTTCTGGGGGGGAAAAAACCTTTAGTGAGACTTTCACAATACACTGAGAGTAATGGAAATATTGAGATTAATTCTACTCTCTCTTCTGTTGCCAGTATAAAAATAGCATAGAATAATATACTTATATAGTATAGAGTAATATACTACTACTGTAATACTACTTATAGCAGACACAAACTTCAACTTTATCCAAAATTTCTACATATGAAAAACATGTAGATGTCAAAAAAGTGGTTTTGGATACACAATTAACAATAATAGACATAAACACTTCTATTTATTTATTTATTTATTTTAAATAGAGTATTTAGAACTTAAATTCTTTACTACAAACACAGCCATGTTTAAATGTATTGACCTGGAAAAAAAATTCAGAGCAAAGACCAAGAATATGGAACAAAGGACCTGGAACGACGTCCAAAAACATAAAACATAAATATTATTTATAATTAGTTTAAAAATACCTTTTAAAACTAAGCACACAAATTGTAATCACAATTAATAATTTAAGAAAGAGTTACCTTAGAATAAAGTCTGTGGGAAAGGACTTTTTCTGGGGGGGAAAAAAACCTTTAGTGAGACTTTCACAATACACTGAGAGTGATGGAAATATTGAGATTAATTCTACTCTCTCTTCTGTTGCCAGTATAAAAATAGCATAGAATAATATACTTATATAGTATAGAGTAATATACTACTACTGTAATACTACTTATAGCAGACACAAACTTCAACTTTATCCAAAATTTCTACATATGAAAAACATGTAGATGTCAAAAAAGTGGTTTTGGATACACAATTAACAATAATAGACATAAACACTTCTATTTATTTATTTATTTATTTTAAATAGAGTATTTAGAACATAAATTCTTTACTACAAACACAGCCATGTTTAAATGTATTGACCTGGAAAAAAAATTCAGAGCAAAGACCAAGAATATGGAACAAAGGACCTGGAACGACGTCCAAAAACAATAAAACATAAATATTATTTATAATTAGTTTAAAAATACCTTTAAAAACTAAGCACACAAATTGTAATCACAATTAATAATTTAAGAAAGAGTTACCTTAGAATAAAGTCTGTGGGAAAGGACGTGGCTGTTGATTCAGCTGCCAAGCCAACAAGTGCTTACAAGAGCGTTCTGAAACTATAGAAAGCCACACCAGGGTTTGACTGCAGGGTGTGGTAACAGGTACAACAGTTGGAACCGTTTGCTTTGTTGCTTTACACACACACACACACACACACATTCACATTTTACTATTTAAGGCTCTGTGTTTGCTTGTGGGTGTGCACAGCAGCACAAATTGCATTCCTCTGTTTGCCAACGGCCACTATTGTGTCAAATCAATGAGGGAAAGTATTTATGTAGGGTATGTACTGACAGTTTGCCCTAGAGCATATCTTTAATAACCATTTTAATGCGGTTACTTGAGAAGGTATTTCTTAAGAGAGAATGATTGTGTGGCCTTTTCTCATTGGGAACCGCCGGTAATAAGTTGATGATAAGAGTTAAAGGCACAGTATGTAAGATTTTTGTAATAAAATATCCAAAAAACACTTGCACAGTGTTATATATTTCATGCAGTTGTGTACTTATGTTATTCCAAAAGTTCGTTTTGTAAATCCAGAGAAATTACAGTTGTAAAAATGGACTCGTCCCTGTACCTCCATGGTCATGGTCACCTATCAATGACGTAATATCTGCGCTATCCTCGGTTTTCGCGTGTAGAATCTATAAGCGTGGACAAAATTAAAGTAAACTGTGGACACAGTTAAAGTAAATCCATTAAGGCTGAAATGAAAAGTGTTGACTGTAGCATTAAATTTATATCTGCTCAACGGTGCATCATGACTCTTTTACCGCGTTTTTACAGTGTTGCGCATTATAACCAATCACACACGAGTCTGTTGAGCTTATGAATGCAATGGCCAATCAGAGGCGTTCAGATGAGTTGTCGCTGAAACAGTGGTGAGTGTGCGCGTGCTCTGACAGTCTGACTAAATTCAGCTCGCAAATTCTCTCATCATAAACAAGTGCAGATGTATGTATGATGTAAGTAAGCGATTCATTCGTCAACAGCTTTACTGATTACAAGGGGAGTTTTTTTTGAAAGTGCTTAATCTTGCGCTAGATGGAAATCAGTCATAATGTTCTTTGACAATGTAAATGTTCTTTGCTCGCTTTCTCTGTATAATTTATTCGCGGTTTGAACAACTGTGGAAGGTACAGGTAATTCATTACCTCATCCGTGAACATGATTCGTGAATTCCATACATCTCTTAACAGTGAAAACGACGTCTCCCATCGGCTCCACCCCCTTCACTGCGTCATCAAGCTTCGCCTTTGTTATTGTTTTGAACATGCGACCTCTAGTGACGAAAATGTACATATTGTGCCTTTAAATGAATGAGTTAACTGAATAAGATGGTATAGCCTTCTTCATGGCCAGCATTTGCATTTGTGGTATATTTCGTACTGTAACCATTTCGTTTGTGTACTAGTGTTATGCAACTGTTTTTGACTATTTTTTACAGATAATATTATGATGATCTTTGCGTTTGTTTTAACAAATGTGTTACGTTGTCAGCAATAACATGCCCACATTTACTATGTGCGTCTTTTTATTACAAAGTGCTGTGTTGTCAGATCTACAAACAATTAAAAAAAGCACAGCCAAAATAAAGCTAAGTTCAAATGCTTTTGTTTTCCCCACAATACGCTTTGCCTCATGACGATCAACTGTGACTTGACTTGCCTCATGACGATCAACTGTGACTTGCCTTGATTTATGACGATCATCTGTGACTTGACTTGACTTATGACGATCAACTTTGACTTGACTTATGACGATCAACTTTGACTTGACTTGCCTCATGAAGATCAACTATGACCTGACTTGCCTCATGAAGATCTGCTGTGAGTTGACTTGACTCAGGGTAATCAACTGTGACTTGACTTGATTCATGACGATCAACTGTGACTTGACTTGACTCAGGAAGATCAATTGTGACTTGACTTGACTCATGATGATCAACTGTGATTTGACTTGGTTCATGAAGATCAGCTGTGACTCGACTTGGCTTATGACAATAAACTGTGACTTGACTTGGTTCATGAAGATAAGCTGTGATTTGACTTGCCTCACGATGATCAACTGTGAGTTGACTTGATTCATGATGATCAACTGTGACTTGATTTGACTCAGGATTGGCAGCTGTGACATAACGGGGCTCTGTTTTGTCCGCCATTTTGCGATCAGGCTCCGCTGTCGCCGCCATTTTGTGAGCGTGCTCTAGTGCGGCCGCCATTACATGAGTGAGTGCAGGGTCGCGTTCCTCCGCAATACCCACAGTGAACGCTGAGCCAACCGTCAACAAAGCATGACTTTGGACTTTAGCGGTTGATTAATGCCCTCACAGAAAACGTCTAACAAAACACAGTCCGGCAGATCTGAATAATTAGCGATGGCTAAATATTCTTGAATATAGCTCTCCAGCGATCGAGTGCCCTATCTAAGGGCTAACAATATTCTTGCTGTATCCATACCCGTCCAATGTCCATCCGAGAAGCCACTGGATCCTTGTGTGGCCGAGTATTCTGTTACGGGGCTGACGAGACATGAGACGTGCGGATGCAAATGCACGGCTTTATTCATAGACATGGTTAGAGACAGGCAAGGGTCAGATAATGGCAACAGGTATATAGAGAGCAAGACACAAGAAATTTCTAGGGCTAGCGTGGGTCTACGATCGGCAAACAGAATTAACAGGGCGAGACTAGAGGTGTAAATCCAAGTACAATGCAAAGGTCCAGGCAGGGGCAAACAGTATCTGAATAGGGCAAGATGAGAGGGGGAATTCGAGGTACACAGGCAAAGATCAGGATACGAGAAAACAGACAAGGCAAGACTAAGGTAAGGCTATGGAAAACTAATGGGCTCCGTAGAGTAGCTATCGCTAGGTGAGTGATATACACTATACAATACTCGGCAGTGGGAAGGGATCAGAGTGAGTGTTATATAGGGAATGTGTGATTGATTACAGCTGTGTGCAATCAACTGTGTGTGTAATCAGTGCAGTGGATGATGGGAACTGTAGTCCGGGTGAAGTGCAACAGTGGTGTGGTGCAAGTGTCCATAGTAGTGGAAGAGTGACCTCTGGTGGCGAGCAGACGGAAGTTCATGGACCGGATTCATGACAGTTATATTGTAATAAGTATTTGATCTTCATGATTTATAGCCTTATAGACTTATGCTAACTCAACTGTACTCAACATAGAACTTATGTGAGTTCATTAGTGTTTATTTAGAACAGCAAGAATTTCACATTATATGATTGTATATTTCATGTATTCATGATTTATTTTATTTTTAACAATCAATAATTTTTACATTTTACATTCACAGCTCGTAAATGTATGAATAAATCAACCACAATCTGTATTCATAACACACACTACAATATAACTACAATATAAAATGCAGGTAATTCATAGCCAATTGTCACGTGATGCTACTGTGAGGAGCACGGAGCGAGGAACGAGGAGATGCGGAATTCATTTCAAACAGTCTTTAATAAACTTCCAAAGGAACCAGGAGAACACACATAGCAATGTAGACAAAACAATTCCAGACAAAGAAACTCAGAACAGGCTAGAACTAAATAGGGCAGATAACGAGGGGCAGACAGGTGAGGAGGATAACTAATAATGAGATACACCTGGAACAAATCAAACTACATTGGGACAGGAACAGGAAGAACCTAATAAGAAAAACAGGAACTCAATGGGAACATACACGTGACAGATCGCTCCCCTCCCGGACGGCGCAGTAACAATACCATCGGGGAGGGGGAACGGGCGTCCTAGAGGCACTGCCTCCTTCCATCCGAGGTTGGTGGTGTCTGGGAGCTCCGCGGGGCGATGGTAAGTTATTCCGATCCGGAACAGCATCACAAGGGTTTCCCCCTCGAGGGACCTGGCGAGGGCGAGCAGCACGAACGCCCTCGTGAAAACAATCGGGTCGGGGCTCGTATGAGCCAAGGCAAGGAACCTTGCTCGTTCCTCCATTATAGCAGGGAGAAATGAACAGGAAAAACAAAACACTTTTTTGAAAAACGGAAAACAATCGGGGAGAAAAGGCGCTGCTTACTTTCATTTAAAGGGTCTGGAATTCTGTCAAGGGATGCTACTGTGAGGAGCACGGAGCGAGGAATGAGGAGATGCGGAATTTTTTTCAAACAGTCTTTAATAAACTTCCAAAGGAACCAGGAGAACACGCGTAGCAATGTAGACAAAACAATTCCAGACAAAGAAACTCAGAACAGGCTAGAACTAAATAGGGCTGATAACGAGGGGCAGACAGGTGAGGAGGATAACTAATAATGAGATACACCTGGAACAAATCAAACTACATTGGGACAGGAACAGGAAGGACCAAATAAGGAAAACAGGAACTCAACAGGAACATACACGTGACACCAATAATTTATTACACTTGCTGAATGGCATTTTTTTTTTACCTTCTAACAAAATTATACCCATTATTTTCTTCATCTACATAAAATACTGTAACTGAGCTCCGCAATATTAGCTGCCCAATTTTCCAAAGTTTGGTAAGGTTTTTTTTTTATGGAATGTGAATGATTCTGCAGAATTTTTTGAACAAGAGACTCTGTTCTGTTGCCTCAGAAGGTTCCTAGTTCAAGTCCCAGCTCAGTCAGGAGGCCTTTCTGTGTGGAGTTTGCATGTCCTCCACTTTACTAAGTAAAAAAAGACAGATATCGATATAGCCGATATTGTTTATGTGTAGGCTATATTATAGTAAAGTATAGTCAAAAGTTTGGACACACTTCCTATTCGTGTGTCCAAACGTTTGACTGGTACTGTATATAGAATGCAGTATATAACCTACATAAACAGAATATATATACATAAACACATTTTTTGCAATGATAACTCAAATGTGGTGATTAAACACTTATAATGATGTGACTAACAATAGAATAGAAAACTACTATATTTTGTCGCACCGCGCGATGTGACCGATGTGATAACCATAAGTTCTGGTATAAACACTAGCATTGACTGATTGGCCGCGATCAGCTCCAGTGACTGTAACACAGGCTTTAATGCGCTGCAGACGCATGAAGTGATGCCCAGATCAGCTCTAGTCTCTAACGTCACTGAATCTGCTGTTAAAAATGAGCCATCCATTCATCATATCATCATGCAAAACTAAGAATTAGAAACATTGTAATCTGATGATCAAATATAGGTGCGGGTGGGTGGCGGGTGGATAATTTGAAGCAGCGGACTCGGGTGAAGTTTGAGCTCTACACTACATTGACCTGGGTCCAGTAGCAAACAATGGAGCGCGCTCTGCTGGACAAACTAAGTAATTAAACCATTGAGAAGCATTTAATCTGCGTTATATGGTCTGTAAAAAAAAAATCATATCTGTGGCATATTCGCCGATACCGATATATCTGCGACAGGCTCATATAGGCAAAACGATATATCAGTCAGGCTCTGGTATGGACCTCGTTACATTATTCATTTGAGTCCTTCAAAGTTTTTGAATATGAACAATCAACAGTTTAATACTTCTTCTGGGGAAGTCGTGGCCTAATGGTTAGAGAGTCGGACTCATAACCCAAAGGTTGTGGGTGACCATACTTGGCCACATGTCACTTCACTTTTTTTTCACTTTTTTGAGTCTCTGCATTTATGATTCAATTTTGATAGTTTGTAAGATTGTTTAGTGTCCGTGGCATGTAAATGAATGACATTGATCCTGTCGCTGTGAGATGCTGGCATTTTGAATGAGGGCGCCAGGGCGTTGCCAGATTCAGTTATAAAAGCGTATTGTGGGGAAAACAAAAGCATTTGAACGTAGCTTTATTTTGGCCTTGCTTTTGTTCATTGTTTGTAGATCTGACAACACAGCACTTTGTAATAAAAAAGACGCATAGTAAATGTGGGCACGTTATTGCTGACAACGTAACACATTTGTTAAAACAAACGCAAAGATCATCATAATATTATCTGTAAAAAAAAAACGAGGATAGCGCAGATATTATGTCATTGATAGGCGACCATGACCATGGAGGTACAGGGACGAGTCAATTTTTTAAACTGTAATTTCTCTGGATTTACAAAACGAACTTTTGGAATAATGTAAGTACACAACTGCATGAAATATATAACACTGTGCAAGTGTTTTTTGGATATTTTATTAAAAAAATCTTACATACTGTGCCTTTAACTCTTATCATCACCTTATTACCAGCGGTTCCCAATGAGAAAAGGCCACACAATCATTCTCTCTTTTAAGAAATCCCTTCTCAAGTAGCCGCATTAAAATGGTTATTAAAGATATGCTCTAGGTGAAACTCTCAGTACATGCCCTACATAAATATTGGTTACACTTTATTTCGATAGTCCACTTTAGACATTCTACTAACTATAAGTATTTGTGCTGCTTTGCATGCACACAAGCAAACACAGAGCCTTAAATAGTAAAATGTGAATATGTGTGTGTGTGTAACGCAACAAAACAAAGCAACAAAGCAACTGTTCCATATTTACATGTAAATGTATCTGTTACCACACCCTGCAGTCAAACCCTGGTGTGGCTTTCTATAGTTTCAGAAAGCTCTTGTAAGCACTTGTTGGCTTGGCAGCTGAATCAACAGACAAGTCCTTTCCCACAGACTTTATTCTAAGGTAACTCTTTCTTAAATTATTAATTGTGATTACAATTTGTGTGCTTAGTTTTAAAAGGTATTTTTAAACTAATTATAAATAATATTTATGTTTTATGTTTTTGGACGTCGTTCCAGGTCCTTTGTTCCATATTCTTGGTCTTTGCTCTGAATAGCCACAGAAACAAGAACAAAACTACAATACAACATTGTGTGTGAACAGGCAGACCTGTAACCCAAAGCTATTAGCTATGGCCAAGTATTATTTATACTATGGCCCATTTGCTGAAAGAAAAATATCAGTGTTTGCTTCATAATTATTTTTATTTTAATATTCTATTTTAATAATAAAATGTTCACTGTTTCAAGAAATCAATCAAGAAATGCTCTTTGTGTTACACACAGTTTGTATGCAGTCATTACCCTGCAAGAATCAAGTGAGCTGACTGTGATACCAACAAACTGGCTGAATGAACACAAGACACAATGTTACTGGCCTCCATTCAAGGCACCTAAGACATGCACAGAAGCTGTAAAGAACAGACTTGAACCTGCTAGAGGAGAAAATCCATGGGAGATGCTGAACATCATATTTCATGAACAACATGGTAAAGATTTAAATTATTCTATATGTCATGTACAGTATATTGTATTTTTTTTATTATGAGGCAAATTAATAAATTGGACTACTTTATTAACCAAGAAATACTTAAATAATATAAAATATTTGCATATCTTGTTATAGCCACTTTTGAGCAGGCTAAAGAGAAGGAAGAAGCACTCAGACAGCAGACTGAACTGTAAGTAATTATACTTCATGTTATAGTATTAATAATAGTAGTAATAATTAGGGATGCACCGATACTGGTATCAGTATCGGGCCCGATACTGAGCTCTTGTACTCGTACTCGTACTTGTACTCATTAAAATACGCCGATACCACTGTAGGAAACTTTTTCCTCATTGAAGCAGAGACCAGGAGACTCTTGGGTATCTTCAGCAGAGTTCTTTATTGAGAACGCGCTGCGTGGCGCTGCAGTCATCAAAAGTCTAACTAAGGCAGTGATACATCGTAGTTTATATACATTTAGGGGGCAGTGCTTAGAAATGGAGACAAAGCACCTGGGTGACGACCTTAAACAAAGCATGCAAATGAAGTATTCAGGTATAGCAACCTGCCCTATTTCACCAGTCCTAATCCAATCAGCATAACTACTCAAAGACTGGGGCAGAGGCACCAAGAGCCATTACAAACAAAAGGTGATGGTCTCAGTAATCTGGTTCATTTGACTAATAATAAGAGAACAGGAACCTCTTGCTACGCTTTGCTTAAGATAATCATTTGTCTGATGTCATTTACCTTAAATGCTAAATACAATGTACTTCACCTTAGTTTTTCATGTGATGTCAGAACATAGGATCAGCATATTTTAGACAGATTCTTAAATTTGTAATCCCACACCACACAGCATGTGATAAGTGCCATATTCAGACAAAGAAACACCGACAACAGACAGCAGAATGAAGTTATTAGAGATTAAGGATGTCTACAAAGTATATGTATGCAACGAATGTAATGTTAAACATTCAGTATTAACGTCTGTATAGCTGATGTGTGTGAGCTGATAAACAAAGCACGCTGAGTGGATTGAGCGTGCGGCGGCGCAGATGCACGAGCTTGTCGAGTGAATATACCTTTCTCACAGACATCACTGGAAAGTTTGTAGTTCGGTTGGATACATCAAAAACAAGTAAGTAAAACAATGCACAAGTTCCTTAACGGTAGAGAGAGTGATAGAGGAAAATATCACAGGAGATGTATAACGAGTGGTTCCCTGCATTATTACAGCAAAGCGCGTGATTACAGTACTGAGCCGCTGCAATAGAGCAGCTCTAATGCTATTACATTACAGATGATGCACCACAGAGCAAAAAATGAACAGTGAAAGTAACAAAAACTTGTCAAATACGTTTTAATGGGCATAATTAAGCGTGAAAATAACAAGGATATACAGTCAAACCAAAAATTATTCAGAGACCAGATATAATTTTTGATATTTTTTTACTAGTGGGTGCAGGACACTATAGTTCATTTATGTAAGCGAGGATAGCAAAATAAAGTAAACTGTGACAAATTATACCCAAAATTTCTTCATACGGTGGACTACCAGTAAAACTGATACAAATTTGGGACCAAAAATTATTCAGAGTCTGGGGGAAAAAAATTTAAGTTCAGGTTTGCATGAAGCTGGGTGACAGCACACCCAGGAGACTACAGGCTGTCATTAAGGCTAAGTATTGATAGTTGTGTAAATACTGTCATAATAACAGCTGTCTAATTTTTGGTTGATTGTAATCCATTACATACCTTTCTATCAAAGTTATCTAACATGATCAAGCTGAATTTTTTCTGACTCCGTTTAACTATGAGTTCTTGTTATATTTTATTACCATTTTCTAAACTATAGCAAATAAACTGTGATAATGGGAGAAATGTTGAAGGTGTCTAAATACATTTAGGTTTGACTGTATTTATTTAATAAATAAAGTTAACCAACTAACATTATACATACTCTTTTGGTTTCTGTACCCAATATTAAAAAAATTTACAAATGCAATAAAAATATTGGTATCGGTACTCGGTATCGGCAAGTACCAAAAATAAAAGTATCGGTATCGGGCGAGTACTGAAAAAAGTGGTATCGGTGCATCCCTAGTAATAATCACAATTCATTTACATTCATTGCATACAATTTTAAAGTAAAAATATAGCCGCAAGCGGCGATCATCGGGGTCCAAGCACGGCCCATTGGGCAATTGATGTTGAAAAGACATCAAATTTACATAAAAAACAGGTCAAATATGCAAATACTACTGATGTCAAAAACTTGAAATGACGTTTATTTGATGTAAATTGAACATCAAATATATTGGCCCACATATAAATTAATCCAATTTCAGTGTGGGATTAACTTCTTATTTTAACCAAAATTACCACTGGAAGAAATCGCTATCCAAACTGAATTTAAAATGATGTTACAGCATCATCATCAATAACATCTTGGTTCTTCGAGTGTAAACTAAACAAGCCAATGCATATTGGTGTGCGAGATATGCATTTCGCGCTCCGCCCCGCAGCGCGGGTATAAATGTGGAAGCGGGTGCAACGCACATTCAGGTTTTTGCTGAGAAGCCGAGCCAGTGACCCGGCACCCCGTGGTGGTACAACAACTGTGGCGACGTGACGTCTCCATTCCCTCCTTCAGGAAACGGTGGTTACATATGTAACCAAGACGTTCCCTTTCTGTCGGTCACGTTCGACGTCACGTCGGAACGTACCGACGAATTGGGATCCCTAACAAAGTACCACTATTGCTGCCCCTTCTAGCACCACTAGTAAGCCACCTGGTCCCCCCACAGCAACTGGGGCGGAAGATAGGACAGGGCTTACGTGGAGCGAGTCTCTTACTGTTGTTCCTCTAGACCCATACAGTAAGACTTATTGGATAACACTGGGAAAGTGAACCCTTTCCAGGAACGCTGCAGAAACCACATCCTGCCCATAGGGAGGTATCATGTGGAGATTACACATATGGACTGGGCATAAAGGGCAGTACAACAAATGGAATGTCTCTGAGGTGGCTCCGTCCCAGTTAGAATGGAGTAAACACCAGCAGGGATGGCAGAGTGTAGTCTGCCAATGGAAAGACACTGGCTCACCAAGAGGGGAACCGTACCGTGGAAGAATACACACATGGGATCGCCGTGGGGATCACAAGATATGGACACCTAGCCTAGCACAGGGGTCAACCAACAGGCGTACTTAAAAGTGGTAGGGCTAGCGCCAGACGTTCCACCCATCCGGCTGCCAAAGATGATGGAGGAAGTTAACAGGGTTCGCCTTGTGGGGAACTGAACTAAAGAGCAGAATAAGCGCACATGTCCAGCCCGTAGAGGAGAGAGTGCAACAAGTGAGACACCGAGCAGTCTCTCTGGTTCACTGGCTACTTGAGGCGAGTACACAAGAGGACACTGGCTCTACACGAAGGCTATAAAACCTAGCAAACATGTTTGGTGTTGCCCAGCCCGCAGCTCTACATATATCTGTCAGCGAGGCACCGTGCGCCAACACCCAAGAAGCAACACTCCTCGTTGAGTGTGTTCTCAACCCGAGTGGACACGGCACGCCTTGGGTTTGATATGCCAAGACGATGGCATCCACTATCCAGTGGGCCAGCCTCTGCTTGGAGACAGTCTTTCCCTTCTGCTGGCCTCCATAACAGATGAAGAGCTGCTCTTAGGTCCTAAAGCTCTGTGTACGGTCCACATATAGTGCAAAGCTAGGGCCAGGTCTGCCTCCCCCGAGGGCAGCGCTTGCAGGTTCACCACCTGGACCCTGAAAGCAGTGGTGGGACCCTTGGGCACATACCTGGGCCGGGGTCTCAGGATAATGTCAGAGTTGGCCGGCCCAAGTTCCAGGTACGATTCGTTGACCGAAAATGCATGCAGGTCCCCTACCCTCTTGATGGAAGCCAGCACAGTTAAAAGCACTGTCTTTATCAACAGAGTTCTCAACTCTGTAGACTGCAACGGCTCAAAGGGAGCCCTCTGCAATGCCGCAAGCGCCAGAGGGAGATCCCAAGAGGGTACGGAGTTAGGGCGAGGAGGATTTAATCTCCTTGCGCCCCTCAGAAACCTGATGATCAGGTCATGCTTCCCCAAAGACTCACCGTCTACAGGATCGTGATGTGCGGCAATTGAGGCAACATACACTTTTAGGGTGAGGGAGACAGCCTTCGCTCCAACCTCTCATGGAGGAATGAAAGCACAGCTCTGATTGGGCATCTCCAGGGGTCTTCACGGTGAGAAGAGCACCATTCAACTAACAGGTTTCACTTCAAGGTATAGGCACACCTTGTAAAGAATGAGAATGCGAACGCCGTGTTCTCTCATAGGAACAAGGGCCGTCTCCGCAACCTTCATAAAGACGCCGGGTGACAGGAACAGCCCTTGTACTGATATGCCCGTCCCTCTAACACAAAGCGGAGAAACAGCCTGTGCCGAGGGAGAATTGAGACATGAAAGTATGCAACCTTCAGGTCGATCGCTACAAACCAATCTCGGGGACGGATGCATTTGTAAATGTTTCTTCGTCAAAATTTTGAATGGTAGCTTGTGAAGGGCCCGGTTCAAAACGCGCAGGTCCAAGATTGGTCGTAACCCACCGCCTTTCTTGGGTACAATGAAGAAAGGGCTGGGTGTGCGGTGCAACACCTACCTGGCTCCGTGGTTGGGTAGGGGGCATGGGAGAAGGTATGGCGTCTTCGAACCGGGGCCTGCTGCTCGTAGTGATAGAAGAGGGGAATGAGGCTGGCCAGGCATAGCGTGACACAGTGTCATCCGCGCCCTCTAGATAGTGGAAACTGATCTTTTTTTGATGGTTTGGGTAGGCCAGCGCTGGGGGGCTCGTTGTGTGCGACGAGCATGCGGAGCGGCTGCAGCCGGCAGCAGGGTGAAAGCAGCAGCGGGCCACTGGTGCTTGATTGCCCAACAGTTCTCGGCTGCCCAGAAGCAGACGGAGGCTAAGCTCTCGACTGCATCGCCGAATAGGCCAGCCTGGGAGATAGGGGAGTCGAGAACATTATATTTGTTGGTCTACCGCATATCCGCCAGGTTCAGCCAGAGATGGCATTCCTGGACCACCAAGGTGGCCATCGTCTGACCAAGGGAGCGTGCAGTGACTTTCTTCGCTCGTAAGGGGAGGTCCGTCACTGTGCACAGCTCCTGCATCAGCCCTGGGTCAGATCTATCCTCATGCAACTACTTTAGGGCCTTGGCCTGATATACCTGCAGGAGTGCCATGGCGTGCTGGGCGGAGGCAGCCTGTCCAGTGGCTTCATAAGCCTTGGCCGTAAGAACGGACAAGAACTTACAGGCCTCGAATGGGAGACGTGGGTTACCCCTCCAGATGGCAGCGCTCCTCGGACACAATTGCATTGCAACCACGCGCTCCACCGGAGGCATCGCAGCATATCCCCTGGCCACCCCACCATCGAGGGTAGTGAGGGAGGAGGAGGAAGCGCTAGATGGGTTCCGGGCAGAAAAATGTGCCGTCCATGACCTAGTCATCCCCTCATGCACTTCCGGGAAGAATGGCACAGGGTTGGGGGGCTGAGAACCAGCCCGGGCCGCCCCGAGACACCAGTTGTCTAACCTCGACAGCTCGGGACACAGTGGCTCCCAATGGCCCGGGAAAGCATAGCTGTCAATTCTGAGTCAGGCTTGACAACGCTACTCTCCCCGAAGGGGGCAACGCAGCCGAGTCCTCATCCCCAGACTCCAGAGGCCTCATTTATAAAATGTTGCGTAGAAACCATCCTAAATTTGATCTTACGATCATTTCTCAAATATGCGTATATATAATGAATGTACATGCAGAAAACGGACATACTCGTTTCTTTCAGATGTGAAATTTATGAATTGCAAATGATCTTGAACTTGCGCGTAAATTAATAGTTTCAGCTCTCTGCCTTGTAAACGACTCCTAATGTCATTAATATGTGAAATATCACAGTCATCATCAAAATTCTTTAATTTAGAAAAATTGCGTACGTCTGCTCAGACCCTGATATGATGCTAAGCACTTTTCCACATCAAAAACATAGTTGTACAAATTTGAGCGCTGGCATGGATTTAAGTGTACGCACACTCTAAGATCAAATCTGAGCGTATGCATGCTTTATAAATGAGGCCCCAGCTCACCCTCTGATGCCGCAATCAACATTTGATCATCTGGAGGAGCACCGAATGAAACGGCTGGTCCCTCACTCTGCAGGTTTATCCCCACTGAAACCCTCAGGTCACCCTGTCTATTCACCGAAGTAGCCCTCTTCTGCGGTGCAGAAGAAGAACTAGATCGGGGCATAGGTAAGGGGACTCCACCTCTCCTGAGGTATTGGAGTCTTGACCACAATGCCGAGATGGTCATCCTACCGCAGTGAGAGCATGACTCATCCATGAAAGCAGCCTTAGCGTGCTTAATGCTCAAACACGTGAGGCAACGATCACACAGGGGAAACCACCGCTGCAGCGCTGTCGCACCAACACCAGTGCTGAAGAAGCCTCTTCCCCAGAGCGCTCGTTGACTCGTCAGAATACTCTTCAGATGACAGGCAGAGCAGAACAATAGAACCGCTCTGCTCTGAAGTGAAAAGCTGAATGTGCGTTGCACTCGCTCCTGCATTTACCCGTGCTGCGGGGCGGAGTGTGAGATGCATATCTTGCACGCCAATATGCATTGGCTTGTTTAGTTTACACTCGAAGATGATAGGGCTCTCAGGCGAGATCCCAATTCGTTGGTACATTCCGACGTGATGTCGAACGTGACCGACTGAAAGGAAACTAATATTTGACATCAAATTGATATCAAGGTGCTGCTGTGAAACACCTTGTGTAGAGGATACCACTAGCGTAGCCAGGAATCACAATGTGGGTGAGCCCAGAGAAAATCAGGTGGGCCTAGCCTAAAATGCATCTGTTATCAAGATAGGCCAACACAACTACACCTGTTTAAATACTCCACCGTTTAATCAGAGCATAAGCCTGTATGTTATCATAAGCAGTGTTAAGAACATAACGATAAGGACAGCATTAGCACGGTGGCCACACCACACACACACAAATAGCCAAAAAAACATTGTATGGGTCAAAATTATCGATTGTTCTTTTATGCCAAAAATCATTAGGATATTAAGTAAAGATCATGTACCATGAAGATATTTTGTAAATTTCCCACTGTAAATATATAATATATAACTTAATATTTGATTAGTAATATGCATTGCTAAGAACGTCATTTGGACAACTTTAAAGGTGATTTTCTCAGTATTCTCAGTATATTGTCATATCATAACAAACCATACATCAATGGAAAGCTTATTTATTCAGCTTTCAGATGATGTAGAAATCTCAAGACCTGGTTTTGTGGTCCAGGGTCACAATTATGCATGAACCAGGTTTCTTTATTTGGGACAGTAGATCTATTGTAAATTTTGAGAACATCAGCAAATACATACTATAAATTTAATAATCTATAACTTATTTTCAAGTTTGTTGGTAATATATATATATATATATATATATATATATTTTTTAGACCCTCTACATCTTTTGGATGTCTTGAAAGACAAAACTCTCCACTGCGATCAGGAATATCCACTGGTGGTAAAATGTTATAATAATTAGTGAAATTAATGTATTTTGAGCTCTGACTAGAACAAAGAATTGTTGTAGCTACCAGAGTACAGATCTTCTAGTCTGAATGTTATTGGGAATCAAGTCAGATTTATTTATGTAGTGCTTTTTATAATGCACATTGTTTCAAAGCAGCTTTACAGAAACATATTGCAGCATTAATGTCTTAAATTTTATAAGCTCCTCATTGAGTGGTTCCATTTAAAGCAACATTTGATAAAATTATACCCTAATATATATTGTCTGTGAGAAAGCTTAAGGCGACTATGGCAAGAAGCAAAAAGGTAGAGAGACCATTGCAAAAAACCTAGCTTGGTGGTAGAAATTTCTGCAAATTTGCAGTCTTGAACATCATTTGTATAATCTTTAAATGCTGCATCTAGTGTCTGGAAATCATTTACAGGAGAAATTATTACAAATGATTAAAGAAATTATAAGAGTCTTTAATATGAATTTTGTTTCCTTTTAGGCTTTTCCTCCCAAACCACAGTCATTAGTCATGGTATGAAATCTGGTTATTATAATTGTTTGCTAGCTCTCAGTAAAGTTTGTCATTCAGGAAATTGTTGATTATTATGAATTCTCTTACAGGTATTAAAAGAAAATGTGACGAGTCTCTAGATATCACTGCACAGTCACTGATGACAACAGGCAAGTCAAAGTAAAAATACAAAGTTCAGACTATGGGAAATGGCATTAAGTTCATTCAAGATTTGGAGACCAGTTTACCCCTGCCTATTAACAAGCATTTTATCCACACCTTAAAAAAATGTTTTAAGTTCATAGTTCTTTAGTTTAGTTTTTCACTATTGTACCATTTAGGCACATAACCCCATGTTGCTCCAGGGTAAATGTCCCTGTTATATGTATGTATACAACAGACTCTTGCGTTTTCAAATTCATAGCCATAGTAGTTACGATATGTATCACACAGAAGTGTGATCCATGGAAAACAGCTGACTGCCATCAGTGGCTATTTTCCTGATTTTTTTCTCTTTTTTTCTATAACATGCATGTACACTGTTAATAAAAAATAACAATTTGGTCCCTCTGTAAATTCTCTTTGCCACCTTGAAGAATTCTCAGTTCCTTAAAGTGTAAATACGGCCGGGAAGCAAGAAAACACACAGTCAATGTATTCTCAATACTTCTATTTATTCATAGAAATACAGATCTTATATAGGCATGTCGAGGGGAGTTTCACCCTCTTAACCAATGAGGATAGAATGACATACACATATAGGATCTTTGGCCAAGAACATGTGTTTTGTATAAAATGGCCACATATACAGAAAAACATGTACATATTAGGAATAGACTTCCTGGCGAAGGATGCTGAACCCTCCTCACAGTTCAGCACGAACTCCTTTACCTCGTAGTCCTAGCATTCGTCTCCTTATTTGGACATTTGAACCAAGCAACTAATGTATACATGTAAGCATGCCTACCTCGAATATGAGTAAGAGACATTAAAACACCATACAAGAGAGAGAGAACAGATAGAGGAGGGAGAGTGAGAGGGAGAGGGAAAGAAAGGAGGGGTGAGGCATATTTGGAAGCATTCTCAAGACAGAGAGTGTTTTCTAACATACACCTATGTTTATAGTTATGTTTAAAGTAGGATGCATGTGTTGACTGCCGATGCTGGCAAGATGGTACACTGTCAGAAATTTTTTTTGCAAAATTTGTACCTTTACCTTGTCACTGGGGCAGTACCCTTAGAAGGACATCTTCTGTACAATATTTACCCCCAAAAGGTTCAAAGTAGTACTTTAAGGTACATGTTGCAACTCTAATATACTACCTCTTAGGAGCAAAAAAAGGTACAAAGATGTCTTTTTAAGGGTATTGCCCCAATGATAAGCGATTGTAACCATAAAGGTACAAATTTTGCACATATTTTTCTGACAGTGTAAATGGCAGGGGTAGACGTTGTAGTAAATTAGCTCAAAAGGGAAATATTTATGACCAATTATAACTGGTTATGATTAATAATAAATATTTAGATTAGATCTTAGAATTAACTGTAGCAGAATCAATATTACAATTATTTGATCTGTCCGTCCACCGAGCAGACAATATAATAATTTATCAATTCAAGGAAAGATTATTTTCCTGGCCAAGGAAAGTAGCTTTCCTTCCTTATGCAGTGCTAGCAGTAATTTAGCATGTAGCACGACTTCAAATATTCAGTGACTTCGAATCGTGAGCAACGCACAGAGACAATCAGTTGTGAATATAAGGGATTTAATAAATGAAACTATATCTAACATAAAACTAAACTAAGCACAACACATATATACAGAATGAAGGAAAGTAAGGAAGAGAGAGAAAAAAGTAAAATAATAGCAGTATTTCACATCAATTAACCACAACCTAATGAGAATCATCAAAGAATCAAAAATCACCTTAAAAAAGGGGGCTCACACTTAAACCCACATCTAAATCGTTGTAAATGGTTACTTGCATTGGCTTCGATTGCTGAACAAGATTCCTGATGCGGTAGACAATGGTTCTTGAGTTCTCTTAGAAGTGAGCTGGAAGTTTTCTTTGTCTTCTTCTGAAGATAGGAAAGTCCACAGCGGATCGAAGTTACTTGAAGATAAAAACTGCCAGAAAATCAAACTCCAGAGGAGAGTCTTGAGAAGCCTTAGTGTTGTCTCAAAAGAAGAGGTTTTCTGAGCAAAGATCATTTCGAGCTAATGACTTTTGAGGGTTTCTATTCACACCCAACTTTGGGTGGAATAGCCGATACCAGGTGTGAATTTTTGAGTGGGAGAAGTTTCCTTTGTCTCCCTTTATGGCCCATTTGCATGTTTTATGGCCGGGTGTCATTTACTTGTCTTTGGAAACTGTTTGAAGTCAGACCATTGGCAATTTAGCATCCATATAAATGTGTGATCTGTGGCCAGGACTGTAATTTATATGCAAATGTCAAAGGCTAAAAGGAGTCTCTTAAGCCATAAACCCCAAAGACCATCCATGATTTTAAGCAGATGCTACAACGTTAATAATTCCTGTTATAATTTCTTTTTTTCACGGAACACAGATATGGAGATAAGAAACAAAGCAAAGCAGATCATTGAAAGAGTTATGGCCCAAATTCAGACCACACCAAATGCATTAAAACCTGACATTGTGTAAGTGTTTAAAATTATTTAGCATTTCATTTTGAAAACAGTGTCAATGACATCCACTCATTTCTTTTTACACAGAGACGCCGTTTCAAAGCTAAATAAAATTGATAAAGACAGCAAAATGAAGGCAACCATAGGGGTTTTTGGAAGAACAGGAGTAGGAAAAAGCTCTCTAATAAATGCAGTCCTAGGAGAAAAATATTTACTGCCTTCCAGTTATATGTCTGCATGCACATCTGTGATTACACAGGTGGAAGCAAATCTGAGCGACTCCAACTACACAGCAGAGATTGAATTCTTTTCTAAAGAGGTTTGCTCAAAAAATATATATTTTTATATAGATTTTCATTTTAATAAGATTAAATAATAGTTAGTAACAGAAGATTAAACAAAACATACTTGAAGGATGTACCGTTCTGCTCATAAGTTTAAATACCCCTTACAGAATCTACATGTTATGTGCTATATGGTATGCTGTGTTATTTTGCAGGAATGGGAAATTGAGATTGTTTCATCAGAAAAAAACGAGGATAGGGACAACCTTATAACAGAAATTATTAAAGAAAAGATAATTGCACTGTATGGAGCTGATGCAGGGAAGAAAACTTTGAAAGAGCTCAAGAAAGTGGACAAATATATTGAAATTAACAATGTTTTGTCTACTGGGAAGATGACAATCTCGAACCAGAATGTAAGTTACATGGTGTTTTTGTTATAGGTAAATTAGATAAGAATGATCTAGTTGTAAATTGCAGATGTATTCTGAATGTTGCTGAAAGTCAGATTTTTAAAGTCAGATTTAAAAAAATAATTTTTCCCCCCAAAAGCTGTCTGATATTACCTGTGCAGTTGCTCAATACATAAAAGACGATGAGTCAAATCCTGGTGGCTGGTACTGGCCGCTTGTGAAGAGTGTAACAATCAAGACTCCTAACTGTCGTGAACTCCTGGAGCACATTGTCTTGGTTGATATTCCTGGTACTGGAGACTGCAACAAGATCAGAGATGACCTCTGGAGATCTGTAAACACTTCTCTTTTAAGTACTCGTAAATGTGTGTGAAACGTAAAATATATTACAAAACCACAGGTATATCATCTGATATTTTACTCTGCTTTTGTATTTGCTCTCACTTAGAAACTAAAGCACTGTTCATCTGTGTGGATTGTAAGTGACATCAACCGAGCAGTCTCAGACAAAGACCCCTGGGAAATATTGGAGCACTGCATTCAAGACTTGGGAGGAGGAGGAGAATGCAAACACATCAACTTCATCTGCACCAAGACCGATCAGATTAATTCAAGGGGATATCTTGCGTTAGAATAAGACTTTTTTGTCATTAAATTACATCTTTTGCAACATTAACGTAAACATGTTTAAAAAGAAATAATTGAATTAATGGACAATTATAATTGGATAATGACTCGTTTTGCTCTGTCATTTTCATTTTGTTTTTCTTTAGAAATGAACAGCTTGATGAACAAATGACTGGACCAAAGGTTTGCTCTATTTTTCTGCATTATTCAGTTGAATACTGTACTATTCAACATTATTATAAATGTCTGAAAGTTTGACTTCCTTTTGACTGTTGTCTTATGATGTAACATTTGGCTGCACTTGAAATTAATTGATTTTAATTGAACATTCTATTTTTACTAAAACTTGATCACTTTTTTTTTATTCACCAAATAAAAGGCTGAAAAGTGCATTATATGTTTTATGTTTTGTATCATTAGTAATGTGATGACTCCCATGAAAGTGATGTTCTTTTGAATGGTTTTATCCTGAATCAAATATCACCAGATACTTCATCTAGCTTTAACAATATCTCTTGTGTTGATTGTTTTTCAGGATCTGAAAACAAAACGCATACTTCATAGAAACAGCCGTGCAAAGGAAGCAGTGAAAAGAAAATTAAAAAATGCTGGAAGCAGGGTATTATTATAGAAGATTTTTATTATATACAATTGAATTTTTGATACCTAAGAAAATCAACGGGACTAGTGCAGTCAAAAACAAAAACAGAATTAAACCCCAGAATATGTTAATACTAAACCTCACCTTGTTTTCCAGTAAAAGCATCTTCAAAATACATGTACTTGAGAAGCAGAATGATATTAAGTCTTGCTTCCAGAGAAAACAACATTCATGATTTGCCTAAAGGGGAAAGTAAACGTATACAGATTATTTTTACTGGAAAACAAGATCAAATAACTACAAAAATTATCTGGTGTTTTGTGTGTCACTCAAATTTTGATGGAACACAATATGTTTTTGAATCTGTGTTTGGAGTCATGAAAGTTGAAGGTTTGTACAAGTTTGATTAGTTTTAGTTTCTAGATATGTGTTTATTATAACTTTGAGAAAATAATTAATTAATTAGACTGACTGATTAATATTGTTATTTAGGATTCAAAAGAGAGATTCATCACTGATGTTTTTACTGTAAGTTCTGAAGCATTCCTGGATCCAGAAAATCCAGTTCTGGAAGCTACAGAAACCGGTATTGTCTTGAGGAAAAATATAATTTTGTCATTACTTGGAAGTTGGTTTAATAATGAACTAATTGAATAAATTTTAAAATGGTCTGCAGAGATTCCAAAACTGAGGGATGTTCTGAAGAATCTTAATAAGAACATCAACAGAAAACTGACCAGAGATTATGTCAATGAAGCAAAAGGGGTTTTGTCTTTGATCCAAGGTGTCCAACTGGATGCAGATGAAAATATGGTATGAGTGAGAATTGCTGATGTTTTAAATGCAAACGTTTTTTCTTTCTGTAATTCACTGCTATTATAATTTTGTGTTTAAATAAGACAAAAGCCAAAGTCCACAGCGATCTGGAGATAAACCTACATAGGGCACTGAAAGAGTTGAAATGTCAGTTTGACTCGTGCTATAAGACTCTGGAAGACTGTCTCTCAGCTGGAGTAGAAGAATCAGTGAGATCATGTGTTAAGACCACACAAGACATGATCAAATCTGTAAGTGTGTTTCAGTTGTTGTGAAAGTTGCATATTCAATATTTTACTGGGCTTCCTAACAGCAGTTTATGTGTTTTTGCTTTCAGGCTCGACCAAAAGATAACAGAGGTTTTCATATTCAACATTATTATAAATGTCTGAAAGTTTGACTTCCTTTTGACTGTTGTCTTATGATGTAACATTTGGCTGCACTTGAAATTAATTGATTTTAATTGAACATTCTATTTTTACTAAAACTTGATCACTTTTTTTTTATTCACCAAATAAAAGGCTGAAAAGTGCATTATATGTTTTATGTTTTGTATCATTAGTAATGTGATGACTCCCATGAAAGTGATGTTCTTTTGAATGGTTTTATCCTGAATCAAATATCACCAGATACTTCATCTAGCTTTAACAATATCTCTTGTGTTGATTGTTTTTCAGGATCTGAAAACAAAACGCATACTTCATAGAAACAGCCGTGCAAAGGAAGCAGTGAAAAGAAAATTAAAAAATGCTGGAAGCAGGGTATTATTATAGAAGATTTTTATTATATACAATTGAATTTTTGATACCTAAGAAAATCAACGGAACTAGTGCAGTCAAAAACAAAAACAGACTTAAACCCCAGAATATGTTAATACTAAACCTCATCTTGTTTTCCAGTAAAAGCATCTTCAAAATACATGTACTTGAGAATCAAAATTATATTAAGTCTTGCTTCCAGAGAAAACAACATTCTTGATTTGCCTAAAGGGGAAAGTAAACGTATACAGATTATTTTTACTGGAAAACAAGATCAAATAACTACAAAAATTATCTGGTGTTTTGTGTGTCACTCAAATTTTGATGGAACACAATATGTTTTTGAATCTGTGTTTGGAGTCATGAAAGTTGAAGGTTTGTACAAGTTTGATTAGTTTTAGTTTCTAGATATGTGTTTATAACTTTGAGAAAATAATTAATTAATTAGACTGACTGATTAATATTGTTATTTAGGATTCAAAAGAGAGATTCGTCACTGATGTTTTTACTGTAAGTTCTGAAGCATTCCTGGATCCAGAAAATCCAGTTCTGGAAGCTACAGAAACTGGTATTGTCTTGAGGAAAAATATAATTTTGTCATTACTTGGAAGTTGGTTTAATAATGAACTAATTGAATATATTTGAAAATGGTCTGCAGAGATTCCAAAACTGAGGGATGTTCTGAAGAATCTTAATAAGAACATCGACAGAAAACTGACCAGAGATTATGTCAATGAAGCAAAAGGGGTTTTGTCTTTGATCCAAGGTGTCCAACTGGATGCAGATGAAAATATGGTATGAGTGAGAATTGCTGATGTTTTAAATGCAAACGTTTTTTCTTTCTGTAATTCACTGCTATTATATTTTTGTGTTTAAATAAGACAAAAGCCAAAGTCCACAGCGATCTGGAGATAAACCTACATAGGGCACTGAAAGAGTTGAAATGTCAGTTTGACTCGTGCTATAAGACTCTGGAAGACTGTCTCTCAGCTGGAGTAGAAGAATCAGTGAGATCATGTGTTAAGACCACACAAGACATGATCAAATCTGTAAGTGTGTTTCAGTTGTTGTGAAAGTTGCATATTCAATATTTTACTGGGCTTCCTAACAGCAGTTTATGTGTTTTTGCTTTCAGGCTCGACCAAAAGATAACAGAGGTTTTCATAAAATTTATCGAGCAATGTGTGAGAGAAAAGGATATTACTGGCCAAAAGCCTGGGACGCACCTTTAGAGTTAAACACGTGTTTGAGCAAACACATGTATGACAACCTCGATGAGGAGTTTGAATTAATATTTCCGTAAGTTTTACACTTTAATCCCATATGCAGGCTCCCCTATTTAGTTCAGAAATGTTATCAAAGCGATTTACCAATGCTGATATTTAGTTCAGTCATATAATAGAATTATTTACTAAGGACAAGCCCAAATGGCAAAATATAAAGTTTTTTATTTAGCTTTTAGCAACTAAAGTAACTTAGTATTAGTATGGGATAGCCTTTGTCTTTACATGTTTAAGTCTTGTGAGTAAACCTGCAGACAACTCTTTAGACAAAGAAGAGTCAGTGTTGTTCTACGCAATGTCGATGGCTTCAAAAAGTTAATGAGTAGCTGAAAAATATCTCCCAGTTAGTTTGAGTTTAATATGACACCAAATACTCTCTAGGGTTCAAATCTGAACTCTGACCAGGCCCAAATATGAGCCTGATGGACTTGTTTTCAAGCTACTTGGTTGTCTTTGCACTGCAGTGTGGGCAGGAGCATTGTCTTGTTGGAAAATATCTTCTGATCGTTCCTCTTCTTTCTGATCATTCTTTTCAGTTGTGCTTCTTTTAGAGCAGATATTTTTTACTAATTTTCCTTTGGATCTAAGTAAATCTACTTTGCGGATTCTCCTGCTCCATCAATACTGTAATTGTGAACTAGATTTAGACAAAATTCTGAATCTGTTTGAGATAATGGGCTGAATAAGACCTTAAAAAAAGACCTGGATGACTAGATTTAGACATTTAAATTGCTTTCAGACAAATTCTACTTTTGCCATATTTTCTTGGTTCCAGTGTTGATGATAATGTCAAGACAGGGAAATCACTGCAAGAACATCTTGATAAGTTCAGCATCATCCAGAGTAACTCAGATAAAAGATCATTATGGCAAGAACACATTGAGAACTTCATCAAAACACAGGTGAGTTCGGCTGTCTGTGTGTCTGTGCTTTCCTTGTGTTTTCAATGCGCAGTGATGCTAAGCATTCAAGTGACCAAAGCTGCATTTTTAAACAAAACATTTAAGACCAATCCTAGTTGTGTGATAAAATAGGACACAGCATGCAAGAATTGTTTCAAATAGCAGGAGAGATGCACTAAGAAAGGCTTCTGTAGTAAAAAAGATACTACATTACTATCAGAGAACAGTTTGGGTTGATTCTTAAAGGTGGGGTAAGCGATTTCTGGTAGCCTATGTTGACATTTGAAATCACCAAATCAAACATGCCCCTACCTATTTTGATAGCTCCGCCCCACACATACGTATGCAACCCAGGCAATGATTAGTTCTGTGAAACAACGCAAAACCAATGTTACACCGTGTCTACACCGGACGCGAGCTGCGCGGCGCGACAAAATACTATAGAACGTCTCAGGTTACGTATGTAACCATGGTTCCCTGAGTAGGGAACGAGACACTGCATCCTCTAGGGGTCGCTATGGAGGGGAACGCCTCGTTGTGACCCGTGTCTGAAACATACATTGAAAAAACACCAACAACATGTTGGCTGGCGACAGCATGACGTCACTACCGGTGCGACTATAGTATAAATAGGCGCCGGGAGAACACATCATGCACTTCTTCGTCTGAAGCTTGCGTCCGAAGCATGGCAGGAAACCTATAGGATGCTGTGTCTCATTCCCTACTCAGGGAAACTAGGTTATATATGTAACCTGAGACGTTCCCTTTCAAGGGAACTTCGACCTGCGTCCTCTAGGGGTCGTTATGGAGAATGATATATCCAGGCCACCATGCTGAGGGGAGTGCATGCCAGAAAACCATGGCGAGCACTAAGTACCAACTCTACCATAGCCATGGGAGTTGCCCCTGGGACGTTAAGACGGCTGTCAGTGACATTATCCCCTACGGCCAAAGGCCTAGGCTACATACCCCAAAAACTTACCTGTTAGGGCCAGAACTCCTGGGGCCGGGGTAGAGCTCAAGGCTTGGAATCAGGAATAGGTTCCTTTAAGGGAATATTACCAAGAGCCTAGAATCATACTAAGTCTTGGCCTGTCACACAGGGGCTGCCGCACGCTCTGCATATACTGAAGGAATTGTCTTTGCAAAGAATGCAAAGTACTAGTACAAGTACAAAGTACATCGAGAAGAAAGCCCCTCTCTTTCTTCCCGATATCTGCTAGGTTCACCAACAGATGTCTCTCCGTCACTACCATAGCCGCCATGCACCTGCCCATAGCAGAGGCGGCCTGCTTAGTAGCATGGAGAGCGAGATCCGTGGTGCGGCGCAACTCCGCTACCTCATCAGGAGAAAGGCCCTCGCCTTTATCCAGGTCTTTCAGCAGGTCAGCCTGATATGCCTGGAGCACCGCCATCGTGTGCAACGAAGCGACAGCCTGACCTGCTGCTGCGTATGCCCTGCCATTTAAGCGAGATGTATCCTGAAGAGGCTTAGATGGCAAGGAGGGAGTTTTAAGAGAGGACGTCTCACCCATAGAGAGATAGCTGGCCAGCTACTCTTCTACAGGGGGCATCTTCTCGTAGCTGTTTTCGCGCATCGCCTCGATGTTGGCATAACTCGTATGCTGGAATCAATGGATGCGTGAGGAAAACGGCCTCTACCATTCCTTCTCAATCTCTGTATGGAAATCAGGAACTTCCAAAAGCTCATCATATGCAGGGAGGCTCAGCCTCAGCTTCTTCGCTCTCCTCAGACATTTCCTGCTCTTCCTGGGCTGAACCCAGCAGAGCACTGGCCCCTGGATCAGAAGATGTTAATGAAATAACATCATCCTCCAGCGGCTCACTCTCGTCCACAGCCGACGAGTGTGAGAGGAAAAGCCCCTTTTTTAAACTCATTGGCCAGATCCACCTGCGATCCCCACGAGCTCATGCTCCTCCGTGCCTCAGCAGCGGCGGGTCCTGAACCGCGGGAAGCAGATGGCTGCCCCTCTTTCCTCGAAAAGAGAGACAAACGAGAGCGGAGCTTTTTCATTGAAATTGCCCCCATCGCGTGCATGCTCTTCACCCAAACAAACAACGCATAGATCGTGTGTGTTATCAGGTGTCAAATAACGATGACACGACCATAATGATATGAATAGAGATCGCTCTTACCACGGAAATGCATGCTTCAAACGGAACAGTCAGTGAAGATGAAGAAGAGGATGATGTGTTCTCCCGGTGCCTATTTATACTATAGTCGCACCGGTAGTGACGTCATGGCTGTCGCCGGCCAACGTGTTGTTCGGGTCTCGACGAGGCGTTTCTCCCCCATAGCGACCCCTAGAGGACGCAGTTCGAAATTCCCTTGAAAGGGAGCGTCTTGGTTACGTATGGTAACCCTCGTTCCCTGAAGGAGGGAATGGAGACGTCACGTCGGATTACCGACGAATTGGGATCTCGCTTAGAGAGACATTGGCATGCGATTATTGCATCCAGCTGCCGCTGATCACAGTGTGAGTATAAGTAGGCAGCAGATGCAGCGCATATTCAGGTTTTCGCTGAGGAGCCGAGCCGGTGACTCGGCCATTCAGCGGTGGTACAGGAGCTGTGGCGACGGGACGTGACATCTCCGTTCCCTCCTTCAGGGAATGAGGGTTACCATACGTAACCGAGACGTTCCCTTTCAGTCGGTCACTCTCGACGTCACGTCGAATTGGGATCCCTACCAAAAGGACACAGATTCCGCCCCTTCCAGTGTCCTGTGGGAGCCTCCTGCGCCCCTACTTTTTGGTGCAGGGCAGGGCTTACCACAAGAGGACCAGCTACTGTTGCTATGGCACTACCCACTCAGGAAAACGTACCCGTTCCACTTGGGACAGGAACGTTACAGAAGCTCCAACCTTCCCGAAGGAGGTTTCGGAAGTAAATACACATATGAACATTCCTTAGGTGCTCTACAGATATCTGCCAGCGAAGCGCCACAAGCCAGCGCCCAGGAGGATGCAACACTTCTAGTTGAGTGAGCTCGCAACCTGAACGGGCAGGGCACACCCTGTGCCTGATAAGCCAGGGTGATGGCATCCATTATCCAGTGGGCCATCCTCTGCTTAGAGACGGCATTCCCCTTCTGCCGGCCTCCGTGACAGACAAAGAGCTGGTCTGAGGTCCTGAAGCTTTGTGTCCGGTCTACGTAGCACCTTAAGGCTCGGATGGGACAGAGCAAAGCTAGTGCTGGGTCTGCCTCCTCCGGGGGCAGCGCTTGCAGGCTCACCACCTGATCTCTGAAGGGAGTAGTGGGAACCTTGGGCACAAAGCCGGGCTGGGGCCTCAGAGTTACCTGGGAGTCAGCCGGCCCGAACTCTAGGCATGAATCGTCGACCGAAAATGCGTGCAGGTCCCCTACCCTCTTGATGGAGGCCAGTGCAAGTAGGAGTAGAGTTTTCATTGACAGAAACTTCAGCTCGACTGTCTGCAAAGGCTCAAATGGGCCCTGCTGTAGTGCTGTGAGCACTACAGTCAGGTCTCAAGAGGGTATAGAGGGGGGCCGTGGAGGATTTAGCCTTCTCGCTCCCCTAAGGAATCTGATGGTCAGGTCATGCTTCCCCAGTGACTTCCCTTCTACGGGGTCGTGGTTAGCAGTGATTGCGGCGACATAGACTTTGAGGGTGGAGGGAGACAGCCTTCGCTCCAACCCTTGCTGCAAGAATGTCAGCACGACTCTGATCGGGCATCTTCGGGGGTCTTCTCAGAGAGAAGAAAACCACTCAACGAACAGGTTCCACTTCAAGGTGTAAGCATGTCTCATAGACGGTGCTCTCGCTGAAGTGATGGTGTCAACTACCTCTTGGGGCAGGTCACCTAGAACTTCAGCGTCCCGTCCAGGGACCAGACATGAAGTTTCCAGAGGTCTGGACGCGGGTGCCAAAGGGTGCCCTGTCCCTGAGTCAGTAGATCCTTCCTCAGAGGAATCGGCCAAGGAGGGGCTGTCACGAGGAGCATTAGTTCCAGGAACCAGGTCCGGGTGGGCCAATAGGGTGCCACTAACAGGACCTGCTCCTCACATCCTCCCTGACTTTGCACAGTGTCTGTGCAAGAAGGCTCACTGGGGGAAACGCATATTTGCGAAGGCCCCGTGGCCAGCTGTGTGCCAGTGTGTCCGTGCCGAGTGTTCCCTCGGTCAGGGAGTAGAACAACTGGCAGTAAGAGATTTCTGGAGAAGCAAACAGGCCTACCTGAGCGGCTCGGAAATGCCTCTAAATCAGCTGGACCATCTGGGGATGGAGTCGCCATTCTCCCGGAAGCGCAGCTCAAGACAGCTCGTCAGCTGCTCGGTTGAGCAGCCCAGGAATGTGAACAGCACGAAGCGACCTCAGATGATTCTGACTCCAAAGGAGGAGGTGGCGGGCGAGTTGCGACATGCAACGGGAGCGCAGACCACCTTGTCGGTTGATGTACGCCACAGTCGCAGTGTTGTCTGTGCGGACTAGTACATGCTCGCCTCATAAGCGCCCTTTGAGACGGATCAAGGCCAGTGCAGTTGGGGCCCCGTCCAAACCCCTGACACTGCAAGCCCCTTGTATGTGGCCCCTCAGCCGGTGGTTGAGGCATCCGTGTGAAGTACAGCATACGTGGAGACCTGTTCTAGGGGCACCCCTGCTCGGAGAAACAGAAGGTCTGACCACGGGGTGAAGGTTTGGCGGCAGGCCAGTGTAACTTGGACCTGGTAAGTGCCGTATTGCCACGCCCACCTCGGGACTCGGCCATGGAGCCAGTGCTGAAGCGGTCTCATATGAAGCAGCCCCAGCAGCGTGACTGCCGCCGTAGCTGCCATATGCTCCAGGAGCCTCTGAAATTGTTTCAGTGGGACCGCCATACTGCTCTTGAATGTATTCAAGCAGTTCAACACCGACTGAACACGTTCCTGAGTGAGGCGTGCTGTCTGTTCAACCGAGTCCAACTCCATACCGAGAAAAGAGATCCTCTGCGTTGGGGAGAGTTTACTCTTTTCCCAGTTGACCCGAAAGCCCAACAGGCTGAGGTGTGAGAGCACCAAGTCCCTGTGTTCGCACAGCTGATCCTGAGACTGAGCAAGTATGAGCCAGTCGTCGAGGTAGTTGAGGATGCGAATGCCCTGTTCTCTCAGGGGAATAAGGGCTGCTTTCGCAACTTTTGTGAAGACACGGGGTGACAGGGACAGCCCGAAAGGGCAGGACCTTGTACTGATATGCCTGTCCTTCGAACGCAAACCGCAGGAATGGCGCGGAAAGATCGACACATGGAAGTGGCGTGGAAAGATCGACACATGGAAGTACGCGTCCTTCAGGTTGATTGCCTTGGGGACGGATTCACCTGAAGATGCACTTCTGCGTGAGCATCTTGAACGGGAGCCTGTGAAGGGCCTGGTTCAAGACGCGCAGATCCAAGATGGGTCTCAACCCACCGCCTTTCTTGGGTACAATGAAGTAAGGCCTGTAAAACCCCATCCTCATATTGGCTTGAGGGACCGGCTCTATCGCATCCTTTGCCAGCAGGACTGCAATTTCTGCCCGCAAAACAGGGGCAGAGTGACAGAAGTAGGGCGCCCCCGGCTGCCGCCAGAGGGAACCCTAGATCTAGGCAGTGGCACGGGCACTCCGCCCCTTTGCAGGAAACGGAGTCTGGTCCGCAGCTCAGAGATGGTCATAATCCCGCAATGGGAGCATGACTCATCCACAAAAGCCGCCTCAACATGCTTAATGCCCAGACACGAGAGGCAGCGATCGTGACCATCACCCAGCGCCAGGTAACGACCGCACCCAGAAACGCACAGATGGAAAGACATCTTTAAAAAGACGCGTCTTTAAAAAGACATTCCAGGGTTTCTGCAGATATGAACAAGTTAAATTTAAGACTTTTTAAGACCTTTTTAATACCACCTTATATGAAATTTAAGACCTAAACCTGTAACGGAAATACACATTTTATTACAAACATATATGTAATATTTAATGTGTATAAATTAAAAAGAAAAAAAAATATCATTGCTGTAATAAATTATATTTCTTACTACGATATACAGTGAATTTTTCATATCAGCAGACAATGTTCCATACAAAATATCCCCGCAAAATAACTGCATCACTGAGATTTTTGGTGGAGTAAATTTAGCAAATAACAATAATTACAACTGCAATAAATAATGTTATGAGATTAATGTTTTTAATGCATTTATGAGTATACAAATAAGAAGTGTTGAGGGGGAAAATGCATACTTTTCAACATACTTCTCAACTAAACTACCAGTAAGTGACGGTAAGTCACTTGATGAGTGAGTCATTGAGTCATTCATTCAACTGATTAAGTGTTGTGAAATAGAACAAAACAGTGAACTGTGTCTAAAAATGTAAGTAACTTCATAGACTTCACTACTTGTTTGTTGAACGGGGTTTTTTTTTTTTTTTTGCGTCGTGAAAATATTGAGCAAAATAGCTCACTTGTCATGGTGTTATTTAACTATATCATGCTATGAATAAAATAAACATTTTGAGTTTTTACCTCAGTGTGTTTCTTCTGAGTTTGTGTGCGGTTACGCTCATTTGCTCTGAAGTCTCTCACAAAAGAGACAAACAGAGTGAACCTCAACAGCGCAAATTTGATACCAGAAATACACTATACATTATCAACTGCTGTTTACATTGAATATAGGCTAATAAAATTAGAAGAATCATTCTCGCGTTTCGATGCTTTTCTGGTTATTTTGTCACTTATGTTTTAATCATAAATTTTAATCTTAATAAATTAACATTATTATTTTTATTGAGAACATTAAAAAGTTAGTTCGACCTATACAGTCTCGACCTGTATTCTGCTACTGCGACTCTCTCTGACGCAGTAACTTACCGCGGGGAAGGAAAAAGATAAGATATTTGAAGATATTTCATAAGATGAAGATATTTTAGCGGTAATGTGACCAAAAATATTTAAGATCCATCGAATCCGAATTTAAGACATTTTAAGACTTTTTAAGGCCTTATATTAGGAAAACGTTATTTAAGACATTTTAAGACTTAAGGACCCGCGGACACCCTGCGGCATTAAGCCTATTTCTGAATGAAATAATAAAAAGCGAACGAGACGCGACTTGTTTGTTTTTTTTCCTCTAAAAAAAACATTTTTTTTTACTACGCGTAGCGTATATTTCACACTGTCCCTGGGCTTTTGCGTATATTCACGCATATATTTTTTTATATTTTGACAAATTACAAAAAAATATAAAATAAATAAATGACTTTTTAAACCGTTTAACTGATTGTATTAATCAGTCAAAATTCTTCATGGTCGGTTAACGGTTAACCAGTTAAAATGAACATCCCTAGTATCCTCCAATGCGAATTTCATGTAATATATTTTTCAATGATTTTGAAGTTAAAATACTGAAGCCATTATAATAATAATAATAATAATAATGAATTTTTTTTCAGCTTCTATGGCTATGGTTTAGTTTTAGCTTTAGTTCTGCAAAATTAAAACTAAATAAGATGTTTAAGATAAATTTTTCTTAAGAAACCTAAAAACTACATTTAGATTTACTTGATTAAAAACCTTTTCAAAAGTATCAACAGAACAAACAAAGTTTCTCACAGGAGTAGAAGTATTACAGTCTAGCAAAATATGTTTAATGGACAGTGGAATGACAAGATGGACACTTCGGGGAATTTTCTCCTGATAGTTAAAATACAAATGTAAAATTAAAAAAATGTGTAATTCTTGAGTGTCCTATTCAACATTGTGTGTAAATGACTTGATATAATAAGTATTATTATTATTGAATAATCCTAAGTAAACATTAATTATAAAAATAATTTAGTTCCTTCCCTAAAATCATTAAATATTCTTATCTCATTCTTACAAATACTTAATGTAGCCAAATATTAATAGAAACAACTAAATTAATTTGTTTAGGGATGCACCGAAATGAAAATTCTTGGCTGAAGCCGAACAAAATGAAACACTGGGCCGAAGGCCGAATACAGTTTTTCACATTTTCCCCCCCATGTAGGCCTATTTAGCCATTTTTTTTCACCATTGCATTAATTCAGTTGCCAAAATGTACTTATTACTGTTTTGTCCTGCTTTTCAAATAAAAAAATCAATTAAAAAACAATTTAAAAATATTAACTTAACACTGAACATTTTTTAACATTCTAGCAGACATTATACCAACAAAGCACAATTTAACTTAAAATTAATAAGTTAGTAAAATAATATTTTTTGGTCATTTTTGAGACTTGAATCAGGCATGTATTTTTTACTGTACAAATAAAGGCAGATTTACTGAGCAGAAGAGAATTCTTTTAAAACATTAGAATATATTACAGATCCCAATTTGAACACTATGTGTGAATGTTATAATAAATGTATTAATAGAGCTGTTGTAGGGTAATTATTATTATCATTATCTTACATTTTATTTTACAGACCGACAGTAAAATTACAATACTATCATTTATGAATGTCGATGGAGTTGTTGCTTTTGCTCGGCTTTTATTTTGGCAGAAACCCACAGGAAGATCTCAGTGCTTCTTTTTGTTGATAACAGCATGCAGATTTATAAATGATTCTCATTACGAATTTGGAAAGATGTTTGTCGCACGTATCACATTGTCCCATGCCTTTAAAAAAAATTCACAAAAATGTTACTGAGCAACTGACGAGTAAAAAGTTCAGCACAGATTTCCCTCACGATTTGGACTTTGAAACCTGGCGCCGTGAGCTCGTGCAGCGCCATCAGAATACATGCAATTCGTGCATGCATTAGAAAATATAACATTTTGCAGTTTATTTACTAATCGTTTGAGGTAATTTCGCGATTTCAATTATCAAACAGTAACCACCAGTATTAGCCACCTCATCTTCTCATCAGAGACATGTGTTGCAGCACTAAACAGTCTCTCGCTGTCGGTGCTTCGTGCTTGTAATGATTTCTGC